>NC_065435.1:77675016-77977192 GCF_024364675.1 Aethina tumida
CGTCGATCTGATAAAAATTTAAAATTCGCCCTGTCACATCAACCCGTTTCACCCCGGGCACATTTCGCGGTTTTTGGACACGTACCCGATAAACTCCACTTGTTTCGGATACTAAAATGCGAAATTAAACGTCACTCTCGGCGAATTTATTCACGTTACAATTATTATCGTTGGAAGATTAGACTGGATGTTTTATGTTGGCAGATGGACCTGAAGTGGAGACTGAAAGGGCAACAGTTCATACCGGCATCGGCTTGGAGGCTCAACTCGTCTGCATCGTACATGCCGAACCTTCTCCGCAGGTTTGTATTTTTATTTTATATTTTTTAATAATGGTAATCCGATTTAATGCAATTATCTGTTAAGCTTCGGAAAAAAACACGATAAGCTCGTTTAGTTAAATATGTAACATTATTGCGAAACGGCGAAAAATCTTTTTGATCTGAACTAATGAATTCAAACAGAACATTGTTTTTAAAACTCATGACGTTTATTCCACTTTTTGGACGATAAACGTAAATCTTTCCCATTAGTGCACGCAGAAAAGCTTGCCACTATAATTTTTTTGGCAGAAATTTGTGTGAGGCATCAAAAGTGCATAAACATATTTCTGTACAGTTCAACAATAAAGTCACTCTTGAAAAATAGGGGATGTGTCCTTTGTACGACTTGGTGAAATAATGTATAACAAAAGGCTAGAATATAAATACCACTACAAAATGTTACATTCTAACAATGCCCTGTTATTTGTTGTTTTTTTAAAGCAAAAATCTGTTTATTTAATGCATTGTTAGACAATGAATAAAAGGTAAAAATCGAAGTTGCACGGAAGTGGTTGAAGTTAATATATGCAACATTCGTGAGAATGGACTTTCTGAAAACTAGATTTTGTGAAACATTGTAATAAAGTTTGGGAAATGTGATTTTTATGTTAGTGCACAGAGAAATTTAATAAGTAAACAGAAATATAAGTTTAGCTGGCGAATATTGGAAGTAAAAATTTTATTGGAAACTTTCGACTTACACAAGATTTTATGTTATTAATGATAAGTAAGTTTTGCGATCGATGTACGATTTTATTAGGTCGTTAAATTGGAATATGTTATCTGGCAATGGCTAATTTTTCCTTATTTCGACTCCAACGTGGTTTATTGGCAGTTTAGAATACTTTTACGAGTCTCAAAATTTCAAAGTTTATTCCAGGCTATACATATCTTAAGATAGCCTGATATCCAATTATTGATATAACGGTAACGATAGTAGTTACCAGAATTTTGAAAAAGGGATCATCTTTTTAATACACGATCAATAATTAATCAAGTTTTATGTTAAGTCTCATTTAAAATTACATTTTGAAATGTTTCAAAGAAAATCCTCCCAGGAGAACAAAATTCAAATTTCCAAGTCCTAACTATTATTTTATGCGTAGTTTTGCAATTATTCCGCCCTTCACCTCAATCTCCGACCTCTTGTTTATTCTAAGCAACGGGACCGTGCAAATTGAAGAAATATTAATTACATTTAAGTGTTCTCCGCCTTCCCACGACTCGGTTCGCTTATTTCGAAAGCGACGCGACATAAATCAGCCTCTGGACAAAATCATTACCCCCATTCTACTCCCGTTTTTGTTTCAGGTGAAAAAATAGAGCGTTATTGTTTGTTTTGTCTATTCGAAAAGTAAATTTTTTTAATAAGTTGAAGCCTGGAAATTTGAGCGCGACTTTAAAGACTGAACAAGCGAAATTAAAACTACATCTCCGGAAGTCTGAAATAATAAAAACACTCGACGCTGAAGTATTGTTTGTCTGGCAGAAATAGAGTTACGGAATAAAGACGGAATTAAAATTCAGTAAATTTCTACCCTCACTTCACAAGTTAAGTGCAGGTTAATGCAGTTACATTAAATATGCAGTCGCTGGAGAAAATGCGGAAACGTGACGTTTGTTTTTTCGTCGTTCCCCAACTTGGACGTGAATAATTGTCACTCGCATTTAATCATCACGATTTTAAATGTAAATTTTTTAATATTCAATAACATGAACCAATTCCAATAATGGCGCAGTGTCAATAGTATCAACATACACGTCGCACTGAAATTCACGCTATTTAATCGCCAATTTATTATTCAATATCAGTAATTAAATTAAAAGCTGAACGCCAACGTAACTGAATTATTTCTGTTTTAATGTAGGTGCTAAATTGCACTTAAAACGCCAACAGACACTTACAAAATGTACAATTGTATTACACGGAACATCCTCAAAACCCGCCGGTAAATCACATTTTTACCCAAACAGATTTATCTGACCCCAACAACAAATCGGTAAGGGATCGAAATCCCGCAACGAATATTAATTAAACTGGTTTCATTAAATCACTCCCCGTTTCTTTACAGGTGCTCTGGTTCAAGGATACAGCACAGCTGGGAACCACCGAGCAACACGCCGCTCATTCTAGAGGCAATCGATACACTTTGGTCATCAGGAATGTTACCACTGCTGATTTTGGAAATTACAGGTTAGTTTTTTCAATGTTTCGTCTGCGTTCTTTGCCTGATTTAATTAACGCCCTGTTTGTTTAGTTAAATGTAAACATCGTAAACGCAAAACTGGAAATCTACAGAAATTAATCTAAATTAAAATCAGTAAAGGTGATAGATGTGCAAATACTCAGTAACACACTGGATCGTTAAGTGTCAGGAGTACATCGTCGGTATATTACAAAGTAGAGAATATTTATCGTCAGCGTTATGAAGTTTTTGGGTCTGTGTTCCTCTAAGAGAGGTTTCCCGTCTCTTTATTAACTTGGAAATTTATGTTTCGTGCGTTTTGTTCTTCTTTGTCTTGTCGCACATAATGAGGATATTAAAATAGTAATGAACTTACGTGTAGGTAATACCCTTAAAAGTCGACAAGCAGTTACAGGTGTGCCTAGTCTAGTTCAGTGTTGCAGTTTTAATCATCTTCCTTCTCTATTTTTCACCCAAGTAATCTATAAACAATGTAACTGTCGGTTCGAAGCACTAAACCACCCTGCTGGCTAATTAACGCTCATTCATGCACTTTTCGGGGTTGCTGAGAACTCGCTACTTTATTGCCTGTTTAGACGAAAATGACCCGGACCAGATGGTTACATCTAATCTAGTTAACCCGTTTTAAGACCCTGAAGGGAGCGTCTCCGCTCTGTTTTATTGCCCAACTAGACAGCGGATGACTTCCATACCAGATTCTACATTTTGTTACAGTTGCGTTGCTAGCAATGCCCATGGAAAAGGCCGCGGCCAGTTGATATTGACAGGTACAGCCGGACTGGCAGTGTTCGATTCCCCACCCATGGGCGCTGATAAGGACTTCTACAACATCTCCTGGTCGGTCAACAGTCACGCTCCGATCTCCGAATATCGGCTTTTCTACCGTCAACAACCACGTCACCATCACGGCCATCATGACGACAGGAATATGACCAAGATGGGGTACAGGAACGACTGGAACAGCGTCGTCATACCGGGAATCGGCTTGGGCAACGTACAGTATTACACGACCCCTTCGGCGACAGAAGTGACGCGACAGAAGATGTGGTATCCGATCAAAGGTTTACAGTCCGCTACCACATATGAAGCCAGAGTGCAAGCTAGAAACGTGCACGGATGGAATAAGTTGTCGCCCATTTTCCATTTCACCACCAGATCTAACGGTAAGTGTTTTATATTGCTAAATTTCAATTTTTAAAGCAACAACTTCAAACTTGCAAATTGTTTCGAAGAAAACCAAATTAATCACGAAACTGAGAAATGAAATTGTGTATCAATATTTTTTCGTCGCAATTCTTTTACTGTAAAACGTAATTTCTTGACGGAAAAAAAGATTTAAATTAGCCGATCAGAGATCAAAGTTGTAATTATTATCAAGACCTTTTGTTGTTGTGAATGATGAGCTCTCGCAGAAGGTTAAATTAAAAAGTTTTTTAACATAATAATTTCAATAAAGCACGGACAAATTACATCGAGCTTTCTCTGCATAAAGCGATTAAAACTTAAGAAGAATTTTAATTTAACTGCTATACAACCACTCTCGACTGAGCAAATTTTTTGTTGTATTCACAAATATTTAAAAGCTTACTGTAAAAGCGCAGATAGAATTATGAAACCTTTTATTGTTCACCGATTGTTTGAACGTGGCTCCATAATATTTACAAAGCCAATTGAAAAACTCGGTTGAATATTTGATAAATCTGCTTGTAGCGTTTTTTAAAATATACTCGGTACAGGTAATAACGGGAAAAGGGACTTCAAAAGGAAAACGGGAATAAACAAGTATTTGTAGAAGTAATTAACACTTTATAAATTTTTGCACGGATGCGAGTAGTCTTTTGTATTCGAGATAAGGGCCTCTTTCATCAGCCAGATGCGTCAGATGTGAAAGGCACTTGTCGAGTTTCAATTTCAGGAAAAACGCCCTCGTAATGCGATGAAAGATTTTTTAAATTAATTCGCCTCGACCAACGAATCCGTTTTAAATTTTGACAATTGCCATCTTGTTTCAGATATGGACAACATGATCGAACCATCGGCCCAACCGGCGGTTTACGGGGTGAGTCAACAAGGAATGGCACCGTTCAGCAGTGGCGTGCGCGCCTTCATCTCCTCGTTCGCGACCCTCTCGATTGTGTTGGTGGTTGTGTTCTTTTAGATTTTCGTTCGTTATTGCGGTTACCATAAAATCATGTTTACGAACCCGTTCTCAACGTGGATCGTCAAGCGTTTATTAATTTAAACTTCGTGATACCAAATTATTTTCGGTGTGGCGGACGCTCGTTGCGGTGATTGGTTTGTGTAAAATTAAATTTAAATAAAAGTGTTAAACATATTGTCTGTGTATGTAGATCATAAAATTCACGTTAGGATCACACTCATTAGATGCAAGGATTTTAATATTTTTAAGCGGGTATGTCCAAAAACACACTGTTTCCAAAGAATTTACTAGTACTAGTCTCCCCTTGATGAAAACTCCGTTGTGTTGAACAATTAATCAAAATACCGGCAAACATAAAATAAAAATAAATCCGTTGTGAATTTATAAACACTATAGGCGTTTACAAGATCTATTTTGATGTTCATCCTAATCGTTGTTAATCGAATAATCATGTGTGTAGTATTTTGGCCTATTTTGTATATAAATCACGTTCACCTTTTTCTAAATATTCAATATACACTTTAAAGATACTACTACCTACACTAAATGTACATGAACCATTTCTTAGTCTATACACTTGAATTTTATATTAAAATTCATTATTTATGGATTCTGGATTTATTGTTGAATTGCAATATTCTATACTAAACACGTAAACAAAATTCTACATATATATGTAATAATATATAATATATATATATATATATATATATATATATATACAAATATTACCAGAATTTTGTTGATGTGTTACTATTAAGCAGCAGATGTTATAACTACTACTATTACTACAACAACATTTTAAGTGACTCTTCAGTAAAGAGAAGAAAACAATATCTACGTGTTTTTGGTTTACGGATTATCGATTGATTGAAACGTTTATAAATTTGTTAAGGGTTATTTTTAACACGCTTCTTTGCTTTGCACATATGGTACTATACGTAAATGTCATTGTATATAAAGACTGAACTATTTTTATAAGAGTGCAATAAAGGTATTAGCTCTAACTGTTTAAAATTTTATGTGATGTCAAATATTATGTAAATAAAGCTTATATAGAACAGTTAAGTGTATTTATTGAACAACTGTTGTGACATTTGAAAGTGAAAAAGTACAAGGTAAGTTTTATTTAATTAATATTTCTTTCCTACACATTTTTAGCATTAATAAAAAATGTTCATGTTTAATTCGAATGATTTCTTATTTAAATTTTTCAAGAAACAAAAATTGTTTCACAAACTTGGTTTAAAAATCATATTTTACATAAACTATATACAGAATTTCAAGTCATATTGTATTGAAAAATAAAAATGTCTTAACAGGTGGGCTGAAAAGTGACCACCTTGACCACCAAAATGCGCTGCTATCGCGAAAAAGATTATGATGCCTTATAGCCCATTCATATTTACGCCGACATGTCAAATTTCAGCGTGATAGAGCCCTTAGTTTTGTTTAGCCAACTGATTTTCGGTTACGTGTTTGGCTTCATGATTTTCGTTCTCTCATAAAACATTATTTTTTGAGACGCAAAACGGCGAAGAAAACAAAAGAAAAATTGGATAAATATTATGGAGCTAATGTTTCTTCAGATTACACCGTGAATTATTGGTTTCGAGAGTTTCATGGTGGCCGAAAACTCCACTGCCGATGAAATCCGTAGCGGCAGGCTCTCCGATGGTATTGTCATGGCATACTCTTACTCATACGTGGATTACCTCGAAAAAGGAAAAACCATCAACAGCGAGTATTACTGCGCATTATTGGAGCGATTGAAGTCCGAAATCGCTGCGAAACGGCCTCACATGAAGCGAAGAAAAATTTTGTTTTTGCAAGAGAATGCGCCGGCACACAAGAGCATCGATTTAAGGCTCTAATTGCTACCCCATCCACCTTGTTCGTCAGACTATTATCTCTTCCCAAACCTCAAAAGATAGCTCATCAATAAAAAATTCAGCTCGCGGAGGAGTATTTTGCAGACCTTCCGGAAAATTAATTTTCAGACAGGAGTTAACTTCAAGAAGTTGAAAAATCGTTGGAATAAGTGTATCTACCTGAAAGGACGCCCTCGAAGGCAACCATATTGAATAATAAAATCAAATTCTATAAAAAAAAAAAAAGATTTTTTCTATGCTTGCCTACGAACTTTTCACCCCAACTGTTATATGTTAAAATAAATATAAGAAGAAAAAATTGAAAATGATTTTCGTTTTAACATTAATATCTATTCGAAATATGTAATTAAAAAATAATAATAATAATCAAGAAACAGATATAAAAAATTATTTAATACTGAGATTAAAAATGTTTATAAATTATTTTGTAAAATTTATGCAATTCTGCATCAAACGTTGTTGGTTGTTAATTGCGGATGATTTTCGGCCACAAAGAAACGAAATCCGTAGACAAATCACCGGCCATAATGCCAACAATCCGTTTACCGGTCGCAGCAGGAAACGCTACTCACGAACGTTTTCCGCAGGATGAGCGAACGCCGCGCGATTTCTACCTGTTTAACTACCGTTTGTCATTAGAGATTACACGGTCCGCGGAACGCGAACAAAATGAAACGATTACAAAGTGTTGGTTAAACAGTGCACGAGTGACACTGCGATTAATTCATTCGGATCATACATATTTGACGTGCCGGGATTAACTCTCGTATTTATGTAACAGTAACAGTCGCCCGTTATATTTGCGCTGGTGCTTTTTGGGTTATTCAAAAGCTCGATTGCCGAAATTAAATCGGCTACACAATAAATCTTAATTTTCCAACTGAGATTTATTTCTGTGGAGTTTATTTTTTTTTGCCGCCGGCTAAAATTACGGATCTTTTCGTGTCCTCCGGTTAATTTAATACGAGCCGGTAACTTCACTAATTTCGCTGAGCGCTCTCGTTTCCAGCTCCTTAAAATCGCGAAATTTTCTCGTTGCCTTTTTTTGCTGTATTGAATTGTTGACATTTTAAAATTTCAATTAACGCTTGGCAATATTTATTCAAATTTAAAATGTTAAAATATGCCAAATTTACATGAAATAATGGACAACAAACTTGCACAGCAATCGTAGGATGTAAATAAGCAAAGAAGCCCAAGGCAGTTTAATTAAGATGCTAAGCAATGTTTTCCGCGAAACTAATTACTGTTTAACAATTTATTTGTTTACAAAAGGAAAATTAATTTATAACTTCATTGTTTTATAGCAATGCAATTTAAATTTTAAATGTTAAAAAATTAATAATGATATTTTTAAAATTAATGCCTTCCTGAATATTACACCTCTATTTTAAAACGCGTTGGTTTTAATATTAAGCTACTCCTTTTGTTAATTATAAATATATTGTACAGAATTTTTTAAAACAAAGAACACCGTTTTTGCAACATGTTACATGTGGCAAGGTAAATTTAATTATATTACATACCGTCCGTGTTGTTGCCTCAAAATCCCCCGGTTATGGTTTAAATAATGTAGTGTAAGTCGCGAAAATTACCTTTCGAAATTAATTTTTGATAGATGTTAAGATAATTCCTTTTAAGCGGGCACAAGTAATGCTGAAAATTCTGAAACAAGCGACCTACATTTTTCGGGCATCCTTTGACCTGCAAAGTTCAACCATAAATATTGTATTTCGTTTAAGACATATTAAACTGTACAGTAATTTGACAGATTCGCTGTATTACGGAACGGAAATTGGATTTTATTAAACATCTGCGTTAACTTTTAAAAACATGCACGTTTTAAATATGTTTATGCATAAATGTAGGAAAAATTCTCAATGAAATTTAAATATTGCTGTAGTTATTGATGAACATAAATGGATGAATTAAAAAATAAATATTTTGAAAAAATTTGTTTGAAGGAAATTAATTCGTCTAACGGTTTCGTAAGATATTTTGTTTGTATTTTAATAAATGTTAAAAAATATGTTTTACATTTTTAAATATATATTGCGTGCAAAAAAACGTCTAGAAATAATTGATTTACTCCAATTTTTTCAGAAAAATATTAACCTATTACAAACAGATTAAATAATTGATTAAAAAATTAAACAAAAATCTTAAAGCATAAAGTGTCAGAAGCTAATAATGGATTGGACACCCTCTTTGATTTGAAGACACTCCTTGACGCGTCATAGCATCGATCTAGTGAGATTATCGACATTTTCATATGATATCTCGGCCCAGTCTGTGGTCCTAGGATGCTGTAAATTTCTTAAGCGTCGTCCCACCATTTCCCACACATGTTCTATTGAGGAAACGTCTGAAGATCTGGGTGACCAAAACAATAAACTCGCATGAGAGGCTTCTAGAAAGTTGAATGAATTCCTAACAATATTTGGACAGACATTATCTTGCTGAAAAATTAATTCGACATATCTTGTTATGTAGATAAGAAAATAAGGCTCCAAAATCCAAAAAGGGCGCGATAAATCAGCCAAAAGACCTTATATGGAAATAAATTGATCGAATAGCCATTGGACTACCTTCATCGGCAAAAAACTCATCATGGAATACACGCGTTGAACTTATCTTGTTACTTAGCCCAATAATCTAAAACGGTGGTCTTGTGGGTCCGTGGTAGCTGTGGGTCTTCTGTCCTTTTTACTCCATGACTGCCAACATCGCATCACAGTACTCACATTTCTGTTGAAACAGAAATAGAGCAGCTATTTCTAGAAACGAAATTCCTGCTTCATGTAAGCTCACTTCTCTATCTCTATCAAACTCACTTAATTGGTTTAAATTATTTCTTCTTCATACTCTAGGCATGTTAAAGATTTAGTGTAAATTACTGAATAAAACAAATTGTGACAAAAACTAAGTACACACTTGTTTGCGATACCTTAAAGAAATAAAGAAAAAATAAATAAAAACGACAATATGTTTTCCGATCAACTTAATCATTTATTATTTCAATAGGTGCGTTTTTTTGCAATAAATATATTAATTAATAGATGAGTAGATTCAGATAAAGATTAAATTACTAATAAATTATATTATTAACTTAAAATCTTAAAATTTCATATCTTTTACAAGGTTAGATGAAAACATTTAAATGTTTTTCGTTTACAATTGTGTTGCAAACAGCATTTTTAAAGAAATAATATTCAAAGATTAAAATAATGACTGCAAAAATAATTAATTTATTGCATCGCGATATTAAAAATGTTACTGATATTTATTTAGTGTAATCTGAACACATTGCAGAACAAAATTAATTTAAAAACAACCTAAACTTTACACTTTTGTGTTTTGATAAATTCTAAATTTTATAATATCGTTAGGAAACTAAAAAGTTTATTTAAAATTTTAATAATGAAATTTTAGATCCTATATATTTTAAAGCAAACAAATTAAAGTTGGATAAAAACAAGACGAATTAACAAACAACAAACAAAGCCGGTTTAGTTACACCATTTATAACTTGGACAGATTTTAATAATCTACGATTTTCTGGGGTCGTCTACGTCCCGAATAGCAGAATAACTATTACAATATCGGAAAATATCACAGAAAAAAATAATACAAAAAATTAATTTTTAAATAAATTAAGTTTGGAATTGACATTGCAAAAAGCATATAAAGATTACTGGTCGATTTGTTTGGTTTGTGCAAGTGTTATTATTAATTTCATTGTGCAAATATTATTATTATTAACAATGCCGCGACCCAAAAGATCTAATCTTTCCTAACAAAGCCGTAATGCAATTAGGCGCTTCGGAATATTGTGAATCAATACATTGAAGAAAAACGAGAAATCGCACGAGAAAAACGGTGTGTTAGTATGGCCCAACTTCGTGCTTTCAACAACACAAGAACAAAGTAAAGCAGCCCTTGTAATGGCTCGGTTGGCAATGACTGTTAGGCGATATCAAGTTCGCCAGGTCAGCTAGTGCTTAATAAAATAAAAATACAAGCGATTATTTTTTATGTCACGAATTATTGTTAAAATTGTGTATTTTTTTTTATTTTTTTGGAAGTATTCTTAATTCTAATTTGATGATTAATTAAAATATTTTACATTACAAGTTGTATTCCCGTGGTGTTCTTAAAAACAATATATTATCCTTATTCTTCTGGTAATTACATTCTTAATTTATTGGTATGTTCATTTAGTATATTTTACTTTACAAATTATTTCCATTTTTGAAACATATTTTTATTCCTTAGGTAAGATTATTTTTAATTTATTGGTAGTCATTTTTTAAGTTATTTTACTTTATAGATTATTTGGGTACTGTATTTTTAAAACATTACATATTTTGGTAAGTACAATCTTAATTTATTGGTATGTATTTTTATTCTTTTTTAACTAATTCCCAATTTATTGATAATTTTTATACTATATTTCCATTGTGAATTACAAATTCACTAGTTTTAGAGTTAGTTTAGAGCAACAGACCATGGCTGTTCATAGAAGGTCAAGGGCTCCTACTAGTATTGTTATGGATAATGAAGTAGTTGGTATAGATTTGAACGAACCAGGCAATTTGGCTGGATTAAGTTCTGAATATAAGTTTAAAATGACAAACTTTATTTAATGGAATATGTACGAACATAATTTTGTTAATCCCGAGAATCAACTAATTCACATCCAAAACATAGAAAATATGTAGATGAGGGCGAAAAGAAAACTCCGCCGCCAATTTGGTACCATCCGATTTACCAAGGAAGGAATGGAAAAAAAGGAGAAATAAATATAAATATCGCAATGTATTTATGAGCATTTTAAATTGTCCAGGGAGCAATATCCACTGGAATAGATTTGTTTTTGTTTTAATTGATTGTGTTTTTTATTATAAAACATATATAGATATTTTTTGTTAATGTCATTATTTTTTATAAAAAATATTTTCCTTTGTAAATTTATATAATTATTAAATATTTTTCAAAAAAAAGAAAAATAATTAATAAACTATGATTAGCCGAATTTTATCTTTTTTAGAATTCAACCTCCTAAATGAAGTCAGACATGAAAAACAAAATAAATTACATATAGATTTTTCTAATAACATATTTTGTTAAAATTGAAATCTGGCAACTATATTGTCTAAAATCTTCCAAAGAGATGATTTCAAATCAAATTGATGCTAAAAATATTCCTTCTAATCGCGGATTCTACAATATTATCCAAAATTAATTTTGTATTATAATAAATTTTAAACTTTGTACAATTTTCAAAATTACATCTATTGTAGATCCTATATATAAAAAAGTAAGACAGAGAAAAGACACCATTCCATTTACTAATTTAATAGTTCAAAAAAGATTATTAAATAATAATTATTTAGTGAAAATAATTAAAAACTAGAACATTAATTGCAAAAATGTAGTTGTTAAAAAATTCAATTTATTTCAATTATGTTCAGAAAATGTATTGCATATTAAAATTAATTGGAAACATACTAAATTTTTCAGTTATATATTTGATGAATAATGAATTTTTGCAATATTATTAGGAAACTAAAAAGTTCATTTAAAATTTTAATAATCAAATTTTAGAACATGGAAACTTTGAAGCAAACAAATTATTGTCTGGTTAAAAAACAGGCGGGTTAAAAATCCATTAAAAGAAAATTTTACCATTAACTTTTTCTGTTGTTAAAAAGTTTTAAATATAAAAAGGACTTGAATTATTCCATGAGTATTTACAAACAATCCGAATTTTTAAAAATATATTATTATTACTATATTTGGTATTCATCATTTTTTAAAATAATGTTTATTTTCGGGATGCCTCATTTTTAAATTAATAAAAAAAAACATATTGCGTAATATATTTTTAAAAGTTTTTATCAGATATGAGTTAGAAATTGATCAATAGTTTTTTTTAACATATATTCCAATTTGAAAAAGCATATTTTATATCAAATATGTGGTAAAACCGAAGTAAATATGCCATTTAGGTACATCATCCCCCAGAAGTAGTACTCAATGACACACATTAAGTTTTATAATGGCATTCTCCCCTTTTATAGTGGCTAAACAGACGTACAATTTCACCGCGATAAATATAAAAACGAATTAAAACAAAGTGGCTTTTAAACAGAAAAATTATGATATCGGAATTTTTATATAATTAAAGAACACCAGCCCCATAGAACAGGAGGTATGATTTTCATTAAAAGCACAATAATGTTTATGGGGGGGCACTAAAGAAAAATTAGTGGATGTGATAAACTTAATGCCGTTTTTCTCGTTCCGGCACGTTAGCGGCTTTATTTTTATACGCCATTAAATAAAGATATGTCTTTTAAAACTGCCGCACCGAAAACGGTAAATACCTTCAAATCTCCTGAATTATATTCCGACGGATTTGTGTTTTATATCGGGCGCAGTTTGCCAAGAGCTGAGACATCATATTTTCGAAATTAAACAATTAAAACGTCGGGCCGTCGTTAAAATTCAACAGGCGGGACGCAAAATTAGAAAACGACGTCTTTCTTAGTGAAATTGGGCCCAAATGGACTGTTCTAGGTGGGCAATAACTTCAATCTCTTCGCTGTGTACAAACTTTCGAATTCGAAATTTATTTAACTATTGTTTACGTAATTTCAACTTCATTTGTTTTCTTGTTTTACAAATTGGGCCTCAATGATGAAAGATACAAACCTTTTCAATTTAGGCAAAAACTTTATTTTTATATTAAAAATTATTAAAAAAAAAACACTTCATTATTGAAAGCTATCATAGGCCTACATTTTTGGAAAGATAATCAATAAATAAAATTTGAACAATTCAATGGTTCGAAGGGGGAACCAAAACAGGACACTTTTCAGCTCGGTTTGCTCTGATGAGGATAACCATCCTAAACTCAAAATCTTCATGTAATAGCTTGTTCAAAAAGTCTTTTAATTCTCTTAACGATTCTTTTGCAAAATAAAAAATTAAGATTCTCTGATTTTCTTAAAATAGGTATTTGAACGAGAGCAATTAGTAATTGCGATGTAAAAATAATTACTTAGTTTACTAGAAGATAATATTGGAATACAGAAATGGAAATCTGATAATTAGTGAGGAAAACCTTCACTTTCAACACGATGACGCACCATAACAATATGCATTATGCGGCCATTAATCAATCTAAGGAGAATAGGATATCTGAAAAATCACTCCCTATATTGAACTACTATATTTTATTAGGAAAATAAAAATTAAACTTTAAATCTAGTTAGTTATATTTAAAATTATTTGTGGAGATAGAGAATTTTAAAAATGCATACACTTTCATAGTAAATTGCATTTAATTTTAAAATTATTTTTCCTTTACTTATACTACTTTTAAATTCGTAATAAATATAAAATTATCTAATAAAAGAAAGTAGAAAATATGGTAATTTATCACACGAAATAAAGAAAATAATAATTTTAAAATGTGGGTCAGGATTATTCGCGTCCAGAGACTAGAATATATGGCGTTTATCTAAATGGATCGCGCTAAACGTTTAAAAAACGTATATTCCGAAAGCGTTTCTCGCGAAGACAACCGCATAAAAGTTTATTAAGACATTCCGAGACACACGACCGTAAAAAAAAATAATTTTGCATCCGACTTAGATTTTAATTTAGGGACTGCCGAATCTTAATTAAAAAACATCTGCAAATAAAGCGGCCGCTTCCAGTTATTTACCGAATTACAATTTGGCGCTAATTCCTTCGAAAATAAAATAAACAAATGTATTCCAGTTGGGATTTTTTGCGGTTTCGGGTCAAAATAATTAAATTTCCGATCTGACGTCCCCGGTCCCGTCGTTTATTTATGGGGACTTGCGGCTCCCATTTATAACGTTCCGGTCAAACTTTTTCTTGAGACGTTCCCATGGCACAATCAAGTTTTAAATTAATTTTCCCTCGGGGACCGTTAAAAAAATGAATTAAAAACATTAATTAATTTTGACGAAACATCGTCCGAAAATTGAACTGCCTTGAATTTCTTTCGCCGCTGTATCTTTAGAATTGCTCACATTTATTCATCTTTATCATTATAAATCTACTTAGTGTTATCGTAAGTGGGACGACAGTAATTTAAATACTGATTAATACAGTTAAAACTGCAAGGACAAAAGACAAGAAAATTTTACTGCGAAGCTTTAATAAATTAGTAAGTTACCACTTGAATTAAGTTAACCGAAGCACAGGAAAGGGTATATTTTTTGCTGATCAAAAAAATACAAAGAAGCAAAATTTAATTTTCAAATTGTGATTTGTTTCATTAAAAATTCAATTTAGACAAAGAAAAACATAATTTCTTTTGTACTTACTTAGTTCCAAACAATAAATTTATGACCGTAAATTTAATTAATTAACAGGGCGTTTTGTAAAAAGACTAAAAGAAAGTATTCTAATAAAAAAATACCTAAAAAATTTTGATAAAGGAAAGTTCATCACATTTGTTAAAAAGTTTTAATTTATTAAGTTAAGATAAAGAGAAAAAAATTTAACTCAAGAAATTAAAAAATAAATAGTATGGAGTAGTTTATATAGAAAAAATAGAATTTTTTATATTAAAAAACATAAAATGATTTTCAAATAATTCAATAAATTTAATCTGTCTAAACATTTGATGTTTGAGTTCCGACGGGAATCTTAATTAATTAGTCATTTTTCATATTGAAGGAAAGAACAGCGGGTGAAGTTTTCGCTTATTGGAACGCTTTTCTTTCAAACCAGACTAAAGAGAAAATCGTTGATTAGCAAATCAACGAATTCAGTTTTATCGGTGTTAATTAGGATAAAATCTCAATAAAAACGAAAAAATTATTCGGAAAGTAATTTGTACAAAAAAAATATGAACATATATAATGTAGATAATTTTATATAAAAAGTGAGAAAAAATAGAAAGAAAAATCAATTAGTGTTGTTAATTATAAGTTGTAGATTATAAGAGGGATGTAAACGCGTTGACTGCACATGAAATGGAAGGAAAACGCATATACAAACATGAGAAAATGTAATTATACACACGACTGAAATTAAAACTGCATACGAGTGTAAATTGTCCCAGAAAACAATGGAAAGCAAACGTGAAAAACAATTGTCATATTTTTTTAATGAACTTTGTCTTGTACAATTCACAATACGATTATTAAATAACGCTTGTTTGTACAATCAAAATTCAAATTGTTTTATCCTTTCGGCTTTAACCGAGTTTAACCCCATAATATTTAAGGACAATGCGAAAGCATCTTAGGCAAATCTTAGGTAACAAATTGCCGAACAGAAAGTTATAATACATTTGATGGACTCAATTAGACTTTAACTGCCTCTAAAGTGTTTGTTGTTCGAGCCCCTCGCAAATGAAATTTAGCGCGGGCATTGTTGCTCTCGCCTTATCCCTTGAGCCCACCTAATTTTGACTGTTTTAATGATTTGCTTCATTTCATTTCTGGCTTTACACCCGGATTCGAGTCTGCAAACAGGCCAAACTCGACCGTACCTTCGGCTAAATGAGTTTTCAAAATCGATCCGGGCGACCATTGTGAAACTTATTCGTTGCGAGTCTTGGACTTTTTATTAAATTTTCCCGCTTCCTCGAGCCAGACCGTATTTGCTGCCGCTCTATGAAATATTGTGGTCGTATATTAAAACGCCGATTACCTTTTTAACCGTGTCCGAATTTCACTCGTTCACCATCCCTAATCTCTCTTTGTTAATGTCGCCTGTTTACACCACAATAGCCGAACGCATTTTACAAGAAAGTATATAAAAAATTTAATCCGATATTAATTAAAAAATTACATTTTTCATAACATGAGAGCTATACTGTATAAAATTTGTGTTTTCCTTTAAATATTACCACTATTCTGGTGAGTAGAAGTACACACTATGACTTCATTAAGTTAAAATCTACTTTATACCATAAATGTATAAATAAGTGAACCAACAATTCTATTAAAATGTAAATTTCTGCTAAAAATAGAACAGTCATCCTGAAGTTATTTGCAAACTTTAAAATAATATTAAAATTACTTATTAAATCACTCGGGGCCAAATTACACCTTTCAAAATTCATAATTACGTAATAGTTTCGGCGTATTTTTGTGAAATAATTAATTTACCTTACGATAGTAGCAATTATAAATATGAAAGACAACTTTCTAATAGAACATAAAGTTCTTCAAGTCTGGACTTTGTTAATGCACTTCGAAGATAAAAGTTCAGGAACTACTCAAACTAAATGCAAATGTGTGTCCGTGATATTTTTAATCAAACTTTGCATTTACGAGTTGGTTAATTGAAATATTTTTAATTTCCCGAATGGACGCATATTTTTCTGCACCCATTCGATTTTCTTTTGTGCATTAAAACGTTCAATCTCCCATGCATTTCCGCAGTAACAAAACAACAACAATAATAACCAATTCATCAGATATTCTTTAGTTAATAAATTAAAACGATTTATTTAAACATTAACGGAATAACAACAAGGAGCATGTGATTTTTCCTGGGGAAGTTACGTAGTTCGTTATCCACTGAATGAAAACCGAGGAAACAGTCCCGCATCAAGTCGCGTAATTGAGATTTGCGGAAGCGTGACTAACATGTTGACATACGTTTGTCTGGCGGTTTTGGCGAATGACGTGGTAGTATTACGCAGCTGCAGCTGCTGCCGACACTCGAATTTCCTGCTGCACTTTTAAATCCTGTCCAAAACAATCTATATATTAGTCATTCAGGGATTGAAAAAAATCGATAAATCTCTTAAATGAAAATTAATCATTGTGTTATCATGTTAATTTTATTTCCAATTCCAATTAATATTCTAATGGACGATAAGAATACCGAATCGGCCCCAGAAAGGTATCGGGCTCATAATTTCAGGAAATGTTAGTACTCATAAGATACTTCGATGCTGTAAGTTTCAGATCTTTATCTGTCACCGTTTCTCAATAAATCAAAAAATACTGAAAATCTGTAAAAATTATTATTTTCAGCACCTTGTGAATCAATTGATCTAAATACCGGACATGTTTTGGGGCACGATGGTAGCTTTTAGGAAAAAAATAAGAGTTATGTCTGTTCATAAGAACTTTAAAAAAACGAGGTTATTTATTTTCTCAATTTTGATTTTTAACCATGTTGCAATAACGATAAAAATATGAAACTATTATTTTGAATTCCTCATTCAATTTTGGATGAAATTATGAGCTTCGGTAATTTTTTTAAACGGTACGTCAATTCACAAAGTGCTGAATATAACAATTTTTACTGATTTTCAGTATGTTTTGATTTATTCAGAAACGGTAACAGATAAAGATCTGAAACTTGCAGCATAGAAGTATCTTATGAGTACCAACATTTCCTGAAATTATGATACCTTTCTGGGAAAGATTCGATATTCTTATCGTCCCATGGCCTTTAATTCCAATTCTAATTTCAATTCCAAATTCCATTTTTTAATACAATTCCAGATCAAATTCTAGTAATAATTATAATTATATTCCCAATTCCAGTTAATTAATTATTTTATTATATTATTATTATTATTATTTATTAATTATAATTAAAATTATATTTTTAAATTCAATAAAAAGTTCAATGCTAGTTCTAAATTCCTATTCTAGCTGCGATTTAGATCATTATTTAAATTCAATTTCCAGTTCCAACTAAATTCCAATACCCATTACAATTAAAATTTCATTTTACATTCTAGTTCTGGTTAATATTGTAGTAGAGTTACAACTATAAAATCGATTTCTAATATCATTAAAAAATCCATTTTCAATTCCTGTTCCAAATTTCATTTTCAATTTTCATTCCAATTCCAATTCAAAATTTTAATCCCCATTCTAATTCGAATTTCAATTCCAATTAAAATTTAAATTAAAAAAATTCGTGCGTAATCGTTGTTGATAGGTTAATGTAAATTTATGCCGAGTACACACGTGTGTAATTTCGTCCGGATAGAAACAATCCGGAAGTGGCGGTTGCGAAAGACAAATTGATTTCGGCTTGAGGAGCAGTAAGTCGGTGTTTCACATGCGTCCGATTTAATGTAGAAACGATTCGAGAGCAGCCAATTCTGTTTCGATAAAAGCCCGAATCCGTGTCGATTCGGACAACATTTAATGTTTTCCACGGTTTTGTTTTAGTCGCCTACGTTTTACGGTTATTGACGTGCCGAATGTAAAACACGAATTGTAACGATGAACAAAACCTTGAGAAATGTTTGTTAGCCGTCCTCCCTCCGTTGCAATGTTAATTACAGGATGAAAACTCGGCAATAAGACCCCCTGGTTAATTCTTGAAATACAGCAGCGTCGGCATAAAGCAAACATAATCGAACAAATAAGTTTACTTCATTCGAAAATTAAACACGGCCGACTGAGCGGAATGCCGAGATAAAAGGAATAAAATATTATCTTTAAGATCTGTCTGATGTTGTATCGTTAACTTTTCACAATGCGCGGGGGTAGTTCGTGTATTTGGGGGGAGTCGATTTCAAGCAGCGAGCGGCTGGTTATTTTTACATGAGCGACTTTCAAAGGACCGTATTCCTAGTTAAGTAGTTCGAAATATGGAAATACTATTCGAGGAGCGAAGCTGATAAGAATAGATCCTGCGAATAAAGAAATACTTTCGTCCTTTGATTGATGGATTGCCTCGGATTGCCTTTTATTAACGCGGAAATACCGGATAGATGAGCGTTCAACTGTTCAAAAGGTAATCGAAATGGTGGATTGAAGTAAATATGCATATACAATATTAAATATTTTAATTAACTTAATGTAAATTTTTAGATTTAATTAATCATTTTCTGATTCGTGTACACGTAACGTTAACGTACGTTAACCAGTTCATAGTTATTTTTAAGAATAAAAGTAATATTTAAAAAAACACACACACATGTTAAATGTATGAATAAATTGTGTTTGCAAATAAAAGCCATTTCAATTAAATTTGTTTGATTAAAATTTAATAATATAATAAAATAATATAAATTTAAATTTTTAATTGATTCCACGCAGCTAAACATCAATTTAATTTTTGATATTAAAATTTAAATTCGTCGTCCCCAACGAAACGAAACATTTGCATATAAAACTATCCAGTTTAGATCTCCCAATACAATAAAATTAAATTTCATACAAATTCCATCTGACAAATGAAACTTTAATTATTCCACACGTTCAGGGTACGTTTTAATTTAAAATTTATTCAAAAACATAATTTAAATGAGAAACCCCGCCTCATTACTAATTGATGGAGGTATAAAAGAACATTCGCGACACCTAAAATAATACTATTTCATTTTCTTTTCAGCGCCCGCCTGAATTTACACCTGACCCGTGCACACGCCACGGACCGGCTGAACAATTTTTCACACGTTTAAAATTGCATTGCAGGAAAATTCAGCGGGAGTCCCGGTTTTATAAATTATCAGGGCCATTCGTAAAATGCAACATTCCCTGAATACAAAACTACGGGTCCGTTTTCTCCGTACCGCATAAGTTTGCATTAACAACTAAGTAAACTGGGGGCATTAAATTCAACTTATATTCACACGTTTGTCCTCCAACTTCACTAGCAGTTAATCTCGGGATTTGCATATAAAGTTTTTGTGCAGATATTACGACTCCGGATTGTCTCGACGACGACGACGTTATTCGATTGCGGCCAAACAATTTAATTAGGTTCGTGTGCGGGATAAAAATTTCAATCCGAAAGGAAAAACCGTTCCTTAACAGTTTGTTCTGTGCGGAATCGAACTGTGGAAACGGCCCGAAAATAAAACCGGACGGCTTTACTGCTCATATAAATGTAGCAGTGTCATTTGACTTGGCCGTTAAAGTTTTCGCCTTGATTCCGCATGATAAGGAACTGTGACTCTATTTGGGGTGTAAATTTTCACAAAATCGCCTGAAGAAATCGGCACGATTTTACAACTTTAATGGCTACGTTTGAAAATGTCCGTTTGATACATTTGAACGAATTAATTATTTTGTAGGCGAAAAGTAAAATATGTACACGTTTACAGTTTATTAAAAAAAACAGTAATTTCATCTGTACCAACATGTGTTCCATTATTAACAGTTTGTAATTTCGATCCGTCACAATAAATTTTTGATCCAGGTACGGCGTAACAAGAACATTTCTCATCGAAATTCTACAATTTTAATAAATGAAAACATACAAAAAGCACATTTTCCAACAACAGAAAAAATAAAATAGAGCCGTGTTCGCGTTGTATAATTTTTTTTAGGCCCATGAGCAACAGCATTGTTTATTTGCATTTCCTTCTCGTTACCATCATCACAAAGGATCCGCGAGAGACCAAGATAATGCATTATTCATTTCAGTTTGGAATAATTGCGCGATTTTCCGTGCCGCATACGGCAAACCGCCGAATACATTTCAATAACAATGATTCATAAGTGTAAAAACAACAATCCGCTACGTCTTACTCACTGTCAGATCTACGCTAACGCTGATTGTCTCTCTATACATTCGGATGTTGTGCGTTTGTTTCATTTTGTTACAAGCGCGAAAATATGAAAAGGAAACTGATTTTTATTAAAATTTGTGGGTACTTTGTAATGTATAACTGCAATGTTTTTATATTAAAAAAATAATAATAAAATAATATATACTAAATTTGCATAGTCTTATTATTTTAATTTTTTGTTATTTAATTTGATTTGATTTTAAAAATATACATTCGTAAAATTAATTAATTACATATTTTTTAATAATTTTTCTAAACTATTGATTATACAAGTCAACGTCTTTTTTTGGGTTTCTGTTCTAGTGCTTGAATTTTGATCAACTATTTTAACCTCAAAATACGGAATCACAATAAATTATGGGCTGTAGAATGTCCCAGAAACTTCAAACGCTACTTTCTCACCAGGATCAGAGGAGCAAGGAGAACGTTTTAAGAGAATTACTAAAAATATAAATATAAATAACTTGATTTTACGTTTATATGCTATTGTTTATTATTATCATTATATTCATTCATTTTTCTTGAAAATTCTTCAAATTGCTACAAAAGCCAACTTGAGAAAAAATATTTTTTCCTTTCTTTGTGACATAGGAGAAACCAAAATTTCACATGCAGAAGCCAGACCCAAAAATTGTCATATGTTATAAATAATTAATCAGAAAATATTCTATACTCAGATTAATATAATACAGTATAGGCAGGAAGTAGAGCAACTTTTATAAAATTCATATAATTTTTGTCTTGGTTATTATGTTTAAAAAAATGTATATTGAAAATTAAGTCCACTTTATCAATTTAACAATTACATAGTTCACAATAAAAAATAAAGAGTTTAATTTTACTGATGATTATTTGTTTCGGGCTGACAAAAAGTAGAGTAACTTATGCTATTTAAAGTTTATTATTACAAATAATTTGTAATTAGTATTTTAATAAATTCTACATTAATATATTGCAAAATTCCCATTATAAGGAATAACTTCCAAACAAATTTTTAAATGGAAAGCAACAGATGGTTAATAATATTTGGATCCATATTTAGCCAGTACTCTTGCAGAACAGCGAATATATCTTGCTGATTACTATACTCTTTGTGACTTTTTTGTTGTTCACTATCTGTCATAAATTGATGAAGATAGGGAAATTGAGATGGCCAGTTCATATCATAATTTTTTTCCCTTAAAAGGCACAGCTTCAAATATTTTGAAGTAAGCTTCGGGTCATTATCTTGTTGAAAATAAAGTTTTAGTGGTATACATTATAGAAAAACTCATAAGTTAAAAAAGTTAAAAAAATAAACTTTTAAAAAGTTATAAAAAATAAACATATTTTTAAGAACAATTAAATTTAATATAATATAATAATAATTTAATATTTTTATACACGTAATTTTTCCTGAATTTATATTTTTGTAACTAAAATTACATATTATAATGGACAAAAAAACAATGAGATCGTAAAAAGTATCCCTCTGGCAACTTTTGAATGAGATTTTGAATAGAAACCCTAAAAATCTGACATCTGACAAATTGTCCGTTGCCATCTGAGTACTACCAATTAAATACACACACGACCAAACTTATATATCTAGAATCACCCGGTATAAGAATCAGGTGATAGCGTAGTAGCATAATACCAGTCTGACCCCTCCTGTCCATCTACGTATAAATGTTTCGTCTTAAAACTCTCTAATGATAATCTTTAATCCAAAGGAAAAGATCATTTATTGTGTTTCACAAAGTTCACATAAACAGTACCAATAAAACAACTAACAAAAAAAAATAATAATAATAAAAATAATAATAATAATAAAATAAATAAAAAAACGGATAAATATTTTTCAATGATTTTGCCTTTATTGAAATGCCTCAACATTTGATCGTGTGATCCTCTATGGCTGCAATGGCGACTTCAATTTCGTGTTTTATGTCATGAATCGTCTCTGCATGGTTGACGTCGCACTTATCTTTAACGGCTTCCCACAAAAAATAGTCCAACGGAGTCAAATCGCAGCTGCGAGACGGCCAGTTGGCATCACCGTTTCGGCTTATTATGAGATTTTCGAACACAGTGCGCGAAAGATCGATTGTATCGTTGGCTGTGAGGCACATAGCGCCGTCCTGTTCAAACCACACATAGTCCATGTCATTTTCTTCAACATTTGAAAACAAATAATCTCTGAGCATGTCACAGTAACGATCGGCATTGACGGTAACTGCAGCCCCTTCCTCGTTTTCGAAGTAAAACGGACCAATGATGCCGCTGATCCACATGCCGCACCAAACAGTCACTCATTGAGGATGCATTGGGTTTTCCATGATTACGTGTGGGTTTTCTGGGGCCCAAATGTGACAGTTTTGCTTGTTAACGTAACCGCCAAGATGAAAATGAGCTTCAGTGGAAAAGATGATCTTTCGGTAAAAATGCTCATCTTCTGCCAAGCGATCTTCAGCCATTGAGTGAAGCGAAATCGCATGAAGTGGTGTTCCGTCATTAACCGGAATGTTGAGGCATTTTAACAAAAGCAAAATCATTCAAAAAATCCGTGTTATCCGTGTTTTTTCATAACAGTTAAACGTTTTAAACAAACGCAAATTTTGCCTGGCCCAATTTTTTAACATAAAATTACATATTTCTATACAGTACGAAAACAGTTTGATCCATCTGAATCCTGAAAGAGACTTCTTGAACAATAGAAACAGTAAGTCTTCCACTATGGGATAGACTTCTACTATCTCTGTCATGCATGATGTCTCTCTTTAAATTCAGACGAGTCAAACGCTTTTCCTACTGTATATTCTCTCACTGCTGTATATAGGAATGTTGTAAAGTATATGTTTCTCTTGAATATGGCAGTACATACATACATATACATTCATTGCATATCATGTGGGCGTACTAACAAAAATGAGAAAATTAACTCTCTGTAATTATATATAAACATATTATCATCGTCAACTTAACTTGATAGTTATATCTTAGAAAATAAATCCAATGTTTGTATCTAATTCAAACAAAAGGGAAAACAACCCCAGTCAAACGACAAAAATCCTTATCCGTTATCAGCGAACGTATTTGTATCGACCTCCGCATGCACGTCCGGAATCCCCCGTCACTTATTATTCCTGTTGGATAGCGCGAATTAACCGGAATTATCCACCCTAATCTAGTCACTGTTGGGGATGTCGTATACCGAACAAGACGTTCTCACCAACGTTCGGGACGTTAGGTAATCCTGTGCAAGAATATCTAAATATACATATATGAGAGGGGTTCTTAGTCCTGTTTTGGGCAGATAAGTAAAAAATAAAGTACTGGTAGGGGATGCCAATCATTTGATGCTGATTAGTCGTTGGTTGTTGTTTTTTTTGTAAAGAGAGACAACGAGAAACTAAACAAGATTGTAAGTTTTATAACTAGCGTTTGGAACGTTTTCAGCACCTTAATAAAAATCAGGGAAGTGAATGTAAACGAACAATTGAACCGTTTATCGCAGAAACATAAACTGGAAGAAATATCTCCAGTTAAGATACAGAGTTTTGGTCTTGTTGTAGTTTACGATTACCGAAAAAGCAGAACTTTTCAAATTTATAGTGAGTCATAAAAGATAAAATAAACAAGTTCGTAACGACGGTAACCGGCTTGAATTTTTGTAATATAAACGTGAAATTTTAAATAAAACGTTCCTTATCTAATCTGTGTCGGAAATACAAAGTACCACATTGTCTCTCCCTTGTATTAGACACATAGAATCGCCGTTTCTTCATTTAGATAAAGACCAAAGCAGTAATAAATCGGAATGGAGTCGGTCGGAATTCGTTTCCGTGCGTTAAACGCCTTCCACCTAATTTCAGCGGGAGGAAATTAAAGATTTTATAATGAAATTATACAAAAACAACAATCTGAGAATAATCTTTTTATATAGCATTAAAATTTTGCACCCCTTTCTCCAAAATGTGTTTCCTTTGGGGCTGAACACAAGTTGATTTAAACGACAAGCTTCGTTAAATTGCTTCAAACGCAAAAGCATTAAATACCTCAAAGGGTACACTTCGTAAATTTAACGTTTATTTTGCCCAAATTTGAAGGGAACATGTTTTATTATAATTAGTAAGATAACAAACAAGAGATTTTAAAATTTACAGATTTTTCCGCCTGGTTAACTTTAATTGTTATTATGTATTTTGATGTGCGGTTCGGTATTATAGAAGCGAAATATATAAACGATAATGGAGCAAATAAATTGAATTGATAGAAATAAAAGTGCATTTGGAGTGTCGTCGGTTCGTGTTATTTATAGAAACATATGAAAGGACGTGGATTTATGAACGGGTTATAAAAATAAATTATGGCTACTGTGGAAAAGATTATTCAATTAAATTCCTTAAATATCCCATATATCATGCCGAGACAACTTCCTGGAAAGCCATAAAATATGCCCCCTCGAACAAATACAAAAACTTAAATTATTGGTGCGACCTCCGTGAATTTATTTTACTTTTTCGCGCTAAGTTTTTCACGAGGATAGTTGTTCAGGTAGAATTGTTAGAAAAACTTTTTACTTTAAATATTAAAATCGATTCATTCTCATTTCAGCGGCTCAAACAACCTTCTGGTAATTTATGGCCCGCTTTTATGTTCGTCGGTGGCAAAGGGTTTAATTTTTTGTGCATTTTCACTAAATTATCATGCATTTTATAGGAATGTCTCGTCAGAAGTTTTAATTAAATACGAAATTGGATCGTAAAGTCCTTCGGGCAGGTGAAATTGAGATTCCTGAAGAAATCTCCTGGGTAACATTGTAACACTTTCAAAAAAAAAATGTTGCGTGTTGCGAACAAACAATCACTAAAGCATAATTATTACAGGCAAGATTAAAGGTGTTGGGTGGAAAACCAGTTAAAAGATTTATAATTTTAATCAAGAAGCAGTTCTCACACATTCCAGAATTCACACAAATACCCAATTAACTCGGGTTTAATTAAAAATTGTGAAAGATTATGCAAAGTGAGTTTTTCCGACAATTTACAATAATTAAGGTTCTTTAGCAAATGAGAATTCTAATTAGAAGTTAGACGGGGCCAGACTCAACTGGCAAGGCTTAAATGCACTGCACAAGAAATAATTAAGGAATAACTTGTTAACTTTTATTTTCATTATTTTTTGGAATGTTCATGCTAATTTTATGGAAATTGTCTGTTTGATATATCCTGATTCAAAACGGGATTATTCAACTATTTTTCCCTGGATCTACTCTAATTCTTAGTTTAACTTTTAAATTTTGTTGTCGTCCAGCTTTTTTTTAATTTTACTCATCCTCTCATTCTTTATTTTTGACAATTGAAACTTTTTTGTATTAGGTTATTCAACCGTATTGGAAGTATTATGTTTCCGAAGGGTGTGCGAAGGAGTCGTGAAGTTTTATTATACGTAGCGAAGACAATGTCGTCTTTAGGGAAGTTTATTTTTGCCATTGTATAACGAACATGGTATTATTCGTCGATTGGGCCGAAACGCTAGATTGGCAATTGAAATTCCGAAATGATGTTGTCATCCAAATAAAGAATGAATTGGGGTAGTCGAAAAAGTTGACTTTAAAGACGGGTTCGTTATTTCCCGAAGTCCCTTTCAATAAAATATACATATTTAAGAATTCGCGGTTTGCTTACTACGCTATTTAAATTACGAAGACTTTCGTCTAAAGCCAACGAAATCCCCACAAAGAGAAACGTGAAATTTTAACAAATCGCTAAACCTAAAAGGGTCTCATCTGAAAACATATTTCCTGTATTCAATTTCAACTCTATCATAAAAGTATAAAATATACAGAGAATCCATTTTGAATATCTCCTCAGCGACTTTCATCTGTAATTGAACCAGATCGATCCGATATTCAGATATAATGCTGACGAATCTCTCTGCCTGCCTTCGTTGCTCCAAGAAGGTAAACGCGAATTCCTCCACTCATCCCACAAAACGCAAATAACCCTTAAACTACTAGTTTTATATATCCGCGAATTTTATACTTTGTCGTCGCGTTTGTCCAATTTCGTGTCACACGTGTCGTTTCGTGGCCGCGTAAATTCAAAAAAATTTCATTCCGCACGCGATTTGCATGCGAATTACCTGGAGAAAGTGTACTGATTAAAAATACAACAGTGCATCATCTTGGAACGCGCTCCTGGACTCGCTCAGGTGGCCTCGACTTGCTCAAAAATGCATATATATCATAAAAATATGTTTCATTATATCCAAAAAATCCACTTTATCCTGAAGTTTTCATTATTCGCCGCCAAATTTATGCGCAATAACCTTCCTCACCTGACTGGTATATTTTACCAGAATTCTCCGCGTCAGAAATCCTCAGTTTCATCCAGAATTTCCTTACAACGTTGTGTATCAGAAGTTTGATGTTTGTTGTCTGTGAAATTGCCCACTTGTACACAATTTTTTCATACAATCTTAACAAAACGGATCCGAATAAATTTATCCCATTGCTTTCGATTTTAAATTTAATTTAAGTCTACACCAAAATTATTACGGACATTTAGTATTTCTCCACCTTCTTGTAAACTTGATGGTGAACTCCTCCCTTTTGTCTGCCTTCCATATTCACGTTTATTAGAAACAAAAGTGCCAACTAGTCCGACACCCCCGCGCATTGCGATGTCACCGGAAAATAAACATTCACCCGTTCCATAACTAATTTAAATGGGAGCCAGTTCCTCATTAACCCCTGCTGATTCAATAATAAATGGGTTGATATGCAACGTGCGATGTCGCCGTTATCAGGCACGTAAGAGGCTTTGTTAAAACCGTGTAACTAACACCCGCCGAGATGTGAGTGTGGGGGGGAGGGGAGGTGGTTGCACGGCGCATAACAGACGTCTAAGTGTGTTAAAGTAATTTGACTTGAGCTTGTTGAGATAGAAAACAATGGCGTACAAACAATGTGGCTGAAGTGGGAGCCTGTGACAGTGCACTTAGATCCACGCCAAGAATCCTAATGCACGGTCTCAGCATTAAACATTACGTTTTGTTCATAGAGGCAGGAGAGGGGTACAGGTAAATGGCTCGGCAAATTTTACGCCACCTATTTATTTATTAATGGGGGCCCGCGTCAAATTTTATGTCGGGGGCTTGAAGCGTCTCTTTGTCTTTGGATAGTGTCGCATTTGCCGGAATTCACATACTAATGTCTGGTTAAGTGCTGATTTATACAATGGGGGACAATAGATTATAAATTCGTGTAATTACCAACACATGGTCGAGTCAGATACGCACACCAAGACAATTGTTCCAGATCTACCTAATTGTTGATTCTAATGAATTATTTAATTTAATTGCCGACAATTTTACACAATATATATTTAGTTTACTAATATGTTAATAATATTTATAACCTAAAACACTAAATATAATGCTTATCAAAATAAATTTTAATAATCTCCTACGTAAATTAAACATAATTAAAATTACACTCTAGAACAACTTCTTCTCAAAATGAGTGAATGAGTATTTGATCCGTAACTTGCTATTCGTTTATAAGCACATTAGCAAGATTTTCCAAATTTTGAGACGGTCCTATACGTGTTAAATTGGATTGAAGTCTGGTGGACACGGGGCCAATGTATCCTACTAATATGATGATTTTGCAACGCCAAATTGTAAGTTTCGTACGATGAGGTCGGTATTAATCAAATTCTTTGGCACCTACAGTTATTCCAACGTCTGCACGAAACCTGAATGTACCATAGACGTTCCAGTATTCTGGACATAGCTCGTTGTCGTATATTGGTTGTTGACTCGCATTGCGTTCCAAAACTGCCATTATAGTGACAAAACCTACAGAAGAAAGTCTTCTTTGAGGCATTTTACGGTGCTAACCAACAAATAAACTAAGAATTAACCAAATGAAATGAGTTTTTCGAAAATAAAAAATAAAAATCAATGGAATGTTGTTTATTTTTATGTTTACTAAATATGTAAAAAGTATTGTGTGTATTGTGTAATCAATATACACTGTCACTCATATGTAGAGTAATAAAATAAAAACATAAACATAATCATTTTATTAAAAAATAATACTTTTTTATTCAAATTAATTTTATAATTAATAAGTGTTTAAACATTTCGTACCTCAATTTATATACGGATATTCTTTATTTACATAGTTTTTATACGTTTTATTTCGGGTAGGGTTCATAAGTAAAGTAACCAAACCCTATATTCAATACATTAGATTTTATAATTTATTTCTGTGTGCGACATCGTTCCTTAAAGCTAAAAATGGTAGAAGTGACCATTTATCAATACAAATTAAACAACAAATTGTAGAAAAGTTCCGAAATGGTGAAAAGCAGAGTAAAATTGCAGTAGATTTAAATTTAAACAAATCGATAATTTTAAAACCGATTTCCAATTTTAACAGAAGGAATACACTGGAAGGAATTCCGAAAAGTGGCAGAAAACGCAATACTAACAGAGCTGTGGATAGGAAAACAAAAACGCTAGTTGTTCGCGACACTTTTATCAGCGTATCTTGTATAAATCAAAAAATAAACAAACCCAGTGTGTTGGTGAGTACCACAAACCGAAAACTAAAAGGAGCTAGTCTCTAAGGTAGAAAACCAGTAAAGAAGCCCTTCATTTCTGCAAACTATAGAGCAGCGAAACTACTTTTTGCAAGAGAACATGTGAAGTGGACAGATGAACAATGGAAAACAACATTGTTTTCGGATGAAAGTCGGCTCCAATTTTTCAAAGCTGATGGCATTTCATAGGTGAGAGGATCAATTATTGAAATGGATAATCCCAAGTACACTAAACCCACTGTGAAGCATGGTGGAGGAGGGGTTATGGTTTGGCATGGGCCCACTGGTTAGACGTGATAATGTATCGTTTTGTTTATCGTGACATTCAGTAGAATCATATGCTTCCATTTGCCGAAGGTAACATGAGTTTAAGGTGAACCTTCCAGCACGACGACGATCCGAAACACACGTCTAAGTTACTTAAATAATGGTTCACTTCGTGTCATGTCTTGGCCAGCACAAAATCCAAACCTCAATCCAATGGAAAACCTTTGAAGAATCAAAACTACTCGAAAGAAATTTCTAACGATTATTAAAAATAATGGATGTACCATATACTAAATAAAAAAAGCTTAAATGTACGTAAGGTTGTTTTATTTTATAGTTGCTCTACTTTTGACCCTTAAATTTTTTGTATTAATAAATACTTTCACTAAACCCACTAATAAACAATTTCATTGCTGCATTGTTTTTATCAAACATACTGCATAACTGACAATATGGATATTTAAATGTACACTTTTATCAAAACAAATGAAAATTTCTAAGGTTGCTGTACATATGAGTGATAGAGTATATATTATAAATAAATCGGTATAATCAATCCCAATGAAATAATGATTAGTGTTAAAAATAACATTTTTGGAACCAGATATTAATTAAAACAGTTATTGTTCAAAATTTATTATTGCATAAAATAATAACTATTATTATTTTAGTCAACCACGGCCGTTCACCCAAAGACAAATGAAAACTATGGCCTTTGTAGCGAAAATCCTCGATTTTCATACAACGCTTAACACAAAATACGGAATTTATATAAAGACTCGGTTCAGCAACGGCACTAATTTATAAATTCAGATTAGATACAACCAGCATATAGCAAGGAGAAACAAGCTTAAACTTAACAGCGGCAGGTGCCATGGACATATTTGTTCCTCCCACTCTGACAATTTACACTTCTTGCGCTCAAACTTTCCCAACGCAAAATCTATAGTTTATTTCCACTGTCTCCAAGGAAACTTTTCACAACATTAAAATAATATTCATAAATCTTCCGGACAACCTACCTATTTACAAGTTGCACACGATCACGGGGCAAATAAATCAATTACTTAAAAGACGTTTAGGAGGAAAAACAAACGGAAACGCAACCGAAAGGGAAATAATGTTTCTGTCCAAGTGAGGAATATCGGTCGTTTGTCCGTGGAATTCATATCAACTAATGGATTTAACGATTGTTTCATATTCGCTCATAAAGACGCACAAAAAGAATCAGTGCATATACAATAATTGTTCAATAAGTGGTTTAGTAATAATAATATTGTATTAATAATTAATATGTTGATCACCATCACATGATTTTCATTTTAAATTAAATATGCTCCAAGTCTAGTCACTTATTCATGACATTATGTCACATATTGGGGAGATTGGATTTTTGCTAAAATTCACCGAATCTTGTTTTGTTGATTTTCCTGAATCAGTCAAAAGTATCCATTTGGCTTTGACAGTGTTTTAAATGTGACAACAATTTTAGCAATCGAAGTCTTATAAGACCATTTTTAAGGAGTGTAAAACCGAGATAACACTCCTTGCAGATGACAGGAAGATATATAAACATTTTTCATGCGTCGGAATGTGCCGAAAGGCCCAAACAAAACACCCATTCCTAGTTTTTATTGCACGTATAATGCGATCGATTAGGTGGTTCCCCGGAAATCGGCTCATAAATAATATGTTGCGTACGAAATGGTTTATCGTTTTTTCCTCGCATTTGTCTGAGAAATATGGACGTTGATAAGAGACATTAGACTCCCGAATATCTTGAATGTTAAATATAGAGTTTGTGTTATTGAGTAAAAAACGCACGTATGAGACGACGAGAATTGAAACAAGCGGATGATACATGGCGGTTTTTGCTTGGTAGAACATAAATTCGGTAAAAGTATAAGAGATGGCAGATAATCTTTATTACAAACAGTCAAATGTATATATATATCTCGGGCGAGGAGTCGACAACTTTTAACCGGATTAAACAGAAAAATTGGATGGGGAATATGTAAATAAGCTATAGGTTCGAGGCAGGAAGTTTAATTTAGAGAAAGGCAATCCATAAAAGTCACGGAGCCGACGCTAAAATCAACTTAATATAATGATAATGGCGGTATGGCATGCTGAAAAGGATTTAACTGAATTTCTTTTAAAAAATATTATGACCATGTCCGGGGCGACTTTAAACATCCAATATTAACGTCGCGGCTCCCATTAACGCCGTAAATTGCCTTATTTAAACTTGGACTACCCCCTTTTTGCTCCACGCCTGTGATCAAGCTTCTTCCTTAATAGTTCCGAACGTGTTTCATGTCGAATAACCTATTTTGTTTCTAATTAACTCAGTAATATTAGATCAAGTGCTGCAAAACACGGAACAAAATTACTTTGTCATTTATTCATTCATTATCAGAGTGTCCAATTTTAATTTCTTAAAGATTCATTAATTAATTTATAGAAATCTCGAACTATCGGAATCGAGATAACACATTTTCATCCGATTAACCCCAAAACTTGTGTAGCAAATTGTTTCTCGAGTCTTGCGTGAGCCTCTTATTATTATTATCCAACAGTCAGATCAATCGAATAAAATAGGACAAGTGATACGAACTGAGTGTCGTTCTTTTCATCTCTTACACTCAACATAAAATTGTCTCCGATATTTATATTAAAAACAACGGCAAGAGACTGACAATCAATTAGGGTAGTGCATTTATACGGACGTTTTATGGGGTGGAATTATCTTTAACGAGGGCTAATTCAATCTTAGGTCGGACAGTAAAATATTAACTGCGAGTTAAGGAGGCATTAAGAGAAGTTCGGGCAATTTTTTTAATGAACTAATATTATACAGGGGTTACAAATGACGTCATTTCAGTTTAGTGATTTAAAACCATCTATAAAATTTTAATACAGGAAGATATGAGTTACTGTCTTACATTTGGTTGAATTATAAGAAAATCGTTAGTTTTTACAAAGGGGGTCAGTATTAAAAGGCGGCGGAACGATAATATAAATTAACGTTTATGGCGATTTTATATTGGCCGTTTTATGATTGCAAAATTTCCTGATGACTTGTTTATGTAGGAAGTGTAGTTTTTGCGCGAGTTTGTTTTCGGCGGCGCTGCGAAAAGTTTATCATAATCGGCAATAAAACTCGGTAAACTGTCGAAGTTCCACGGCTTTAACGCACTCAAACTATTTTTAAAGGCTCGCTTTTATGGAGCCGGGTTCGAAATTGTGACGCGACTCAATTATTTCGTGCATTCGCCGAAAATCTGGAACGTTTTTATTAGCAGTGTAGCTAGCTGGTTTTATTCCATAAATACGTTCTATATTTGGAGTGCGCCTCAAAAATTAGTTACTCCACAATCTCGCTCCATTAACAATCCACGCCCGTAAACTTGAATAGAACATGCAGCCGTACAAACCTATTCCGCTTGATAAAAACATCATCTCTCAAGAAAACTACTTACCTTATAAATATCCAGGACCTATTCATCCCCATGGCAACTGTTATGTACTGTTACAGTCCATAATTCACTCAAAGCAATTGAGTCTGGTGTACGATTGTATATGGACTGTGTTGAGGTAAAACTGTGCAGTTGTAGAGCCGCTTTCCACTTCTTTGTGTAGCTTTTTCCCTTGGAAACGCTCAGCCAGTGATAAATCAAAACATCTGACACTCGCACACACACAGCGCGAGGAAATTTACATAGGTTTCGCATTCATGGCCTCCTTTATTAACCACCCCGCTCTAAAATTAATATACACATGTCCGTATCATCGATTGATTGATTGATCTGGATACAGAACAGATAACAGATTGTTTGAAATTATGATTAATGAGCTGGATTAATTAACATTTGTTCCGATCAATTAAGATGTTAAAAATCATATGAAAATGCAGATGTTGTCATTTTTTTATTACTCATAAAAACAGGAAACAAATGTGTATTGTTAACAACTGAGATTAATGAGGCGTTTTAATTAGCATGTAACATTCAACACCTCCGATTAAAATGTTAACTGCATACATGGAAAAATTTTCTTGCACGTTTTTATGGAAATCCCAGTTCAAATTAACAATTCCTCGTGAATATACATAGAAAACCGGGGCGATAATTCATGTATTTGTTTTTAGTGTAAACTGGACGGTTGGGTGTGAATTATGTTAATGGTGGCGATGGAATTAATTAGAGGCATAAATATTCATTTTTCCAGACTGAAACGCATCGGAAATTTTCAGGAGTTGCGGAATTAATTAGCATTTTGTTTTATCGTTAATATTTGTTCTTGATTAGCACTTTGCCACGCACAAATAAATTCATAGACGCATGAGAAATTTTACTTTCTTTAACCTTCTGAAAAAAGTTTGTTGTTCTCATGAATTTTAATTTTGGAGGTATAATATGATTACCTGTTTATTTTCAATTAAAAACAGAAATATGATATTGTGAACACAACAATAACTGTTTATAAAATTCACTGCTATGGTTACGTTCTTTTATTTGTATTGGTTATATAAATTAATCAGAAAATAAAAATAGAAGTATTATTTTAAATCAATTTTAAAATAATAAAAACAATATGTGATACTTTTTCTTCAACACAAAATTTTCTATTTCACAGTAACAATTAACAATCGTGAATTTTATACATTTATTTATTATTTATTAGTTAAAAGATTCGCTATTTATTTATTAACCCTTCATCGACAAAACAACTGTATATATTTTTTGTCATACATTTTATAAACGACGTAGATATTACTCTTTCAGTGAGAAGAAAGAAACATTGCACTCAAGAGAAGAAGGAAACAATAAAGGTCTAAAGATTGCTGAAAACCTAAGATACTTAAGAAAAATAGTTACAATGCTTTTTAACAAATACGAAACAACGCACTCAATTGAAAATACAATAAGAAACTGTTCAACAACAAAGAAACAACTCCTTTTATTGACAGTACAAATTGGAAGCATAAGTAAAAAATATTCTTTTTTTTCTTTGTCTTTTAGGCAAATAAAAAATGTATCAATTGGGTCATAGTAGAGCAATCAAACTTCAACTGAATGAACAGGATATGTTTCAGTAAAGAAACCATTGGTATCAATGTATTAATTATACTCCAGAATTTTGGCAAAAGGAACTTTGAGGTGGAAAAAATGGAGTAGAATCAGATGGTAAAAAATAAGTTCATTGTTCTCCTAATAAAAGTTTGGATCCCAAATATACGACCGAAATTTTGAAACATGGTGGAGGAGAGATTTTGATTTGGGATCTCTTTCCTTGGCATGGATAAATCACCAGTTACATGGATTTTTATGCACGTTGAGATTCTTAAGCAAAATGTCTAAATATGTATAAATGAAAACTTATAGAACAACATGTAGTCTCGATTAAAATGCCAAAAACGATCAAATTTAGATGAATTGTGGTTATATATCTAAAGATATTTCATTGAATCCATACATCACCGTTTTCAGATTGTTATAGCGAAATAGGATACCCACCAAAATATTAACAATTCTGTTTAAAGTTATGTATAAATTAATTAACAACATATATATATATATATATATATATTAAATGTTAAATATTTTAAATTTCTGTGATCAGCTACATTGCGCATTTCTTTTGTTTAAAATTTAATTTAGGTATAACTCGTTTTGATTAACAAAATAAAAAATTGTAGAAAAAATATAGTGTAATTATTTAAAATAAAATGCAGTGCAAGTGCATTTTCTAATTAACAATAAATAGTAATGCAAAATATTGTTGAAAATATTTCTATATTTATAATATTTTTAACAAAATTTTGAATATAAATAATTGTAATAATAAATTTAATTTTATACAATATAATAATAAAATATTTTACTTAATTTCAATATTTAAGGTTAATATATTTACTCACCTTTATTCACTTTTCCGATAAATTAATTGTAGTAACAATTCTTTGTACAACATGTACAGTATGAATATTTATAAAATTCGTAATTTATACTTTAAGATATGTACTCCATTTTTCATAATTATTATGAATCAAAATAAATATTTTTTTTGTATATGAAATATTTTCAGTAAAATACATACTACATAAAATACGTAATATGGGTTATTATAAATTTTATACAAAAACATATTATAGTAATAACTGTTTACCATAATATACACTATTGCTCATATGTAGAGCAACTTTAGAAATTTTCATTTGTCTTGATAAAAATGTACATTTAAATATCTATATATCAGTTATGCAGTATGTTTGATTAAAACTGTACAATAATATAATGGTTTATTTCTGAGTTTAGTTAGGTGTTTAGCCTTCTTTTATAAATTTCTTTCGATCGATTTTAAACTTCTTCGTAGAGTTCATTCACATTTTGATAATCTTTTTGCATGGATTTTCAGATCAATTTCTTCTCAAAGGTTTTCCATTGGATTGAGGTCTAGGTTTTGTGCTGGCTAAGGCATTACGCGTACTTGAGAACCATTCTTTAACAAACTTAGACGTGTGTTTCGGATCGTTGTACTGGAAGGTTCATCTTAAACTCATGTTATGTTCGGCAAATGGAAGCATATGATTCTACAGAATCTCACAATGAACAAAATGACCTTTGTCCCGTCTAACTTAACCAGTGGGTCCATGCTAAACCTAGAAAAAATCCCCAAACCATAACGCCTTCTCCACCATGCTTCACAGTGAGTCTAGTGTACTTGGGATTATACTTTTCATTAATTGGTCTTCTACCTATGAAATGACATCAGATTTGAATAGTTAAAATTAACAAAATTGTTTTCCATTGTCCATCTGTCCAGTTCACATGTTCTCTTGCAAACAGTAGTCTCGTTGCTCTATAGTTTGAAGAAATGAAGGGCTTATTTGTTGGTGTTCTACCATAAAGACCAGCTCCTTTTAGTCTTCGTTTTATGGTATTCACCAACACACTGAGTTCGTTTATTTTTTGATTTATGCGGGATGCGCTGATAAAAGTGTCGCGAACAACAAGCGTTTTTGTTTTCCTGTCCACAGCTCTGTTAGTCTTTTTGAAACTCCTTCCAGTGTATTTATTCTGTTAAAATTATAAATCGTCTTCGAAATGATCGATTTGTTTAAATTTAAATCTACTGCAATTTTACTCTGCTTTTCATCATTCCGGAACGTTGGACACATAAATAAATTATAAAATTAATTGTATTGAATATAGGGTTTGGTTGCTTTACTAATGAGCCCTGCCCGAAACAAAATGTATAAATAAAAACTATTTAAATAAAGATATCCGCATATAAATTGAGGTAGGAAATGTTAGACACTTATTAATTATAAAATTAATTTAAATTAAAATTAAATTGTTCTTTTAATAAAGATTATATTTTTTAATTTGTTGCTCTACATATAAGTGGTAGTGTATATCCTTGGGATACAGATTTGTAACTTATACGTAATATAAATTAATATATCATATTTATAGAAACAACAAATATAAATATTATTAATTTTTATACTCAATTTTCAGTAAATCTTTTTCAGGATTGTTGTGAATTAAAATAAATAGTTTCACTAATTTTTTCATTTAATCGACAAAATTTTCACATTTATGACAAAATAATTAGGGTAAATAAAAATAAAATATAGATTAAGAATAGACTTTTCCACTTTCCCGACAAAATAATTGTGGTAATATATTCTTGTCACAATATCCTTGAAAATCTTTGTTTGCATATTCATTCGAAAAATCAATGAACCTATTTCTCATTCTTTGTTTGCTAAAATTAACCCAACCAAGTTCTATTACAGCCCCCAAAGCAATTAGTCAATGACCATAAAAACACGCATATTTGCTATTAACCAACCCTCGCAATTTTTTTTGTAAATTGCACATCAAGATAACACTGGATATTTAAAATTCCGTTGCAATTAAAAGCCGCGTGTTTATGTGGAATTATTCGATCAGAACAGATCTGAGTATTTTATTGTTGTTAACAAAATTTTCATGCGATGCAACATCAAATATTTACAACGGTTCGAAAAACCGACACGATTTTCTGCTTCAACGTTAATTACAACGAAAATTTACGGGTGCTATATAACACAATGTTCGCTTCGTAATTCCCTTATCTTAAGTGGCTCCAAAATAAAAACAAAAAAGTCGCTTTAAGGAAAAATAATTCGTTATTCCGCAAAATAAATACATAAGGAGCGTGAACGTGAAACGTTCGCAAATATTTTCCGAGTTGCACAACCGGCATTTGCATTTGCATATCAGCTAATCCGCGAGCTAAGTTTTTCTCGCGGCTTCCGGAAAATTAATCCAGCCAAATGAAGTATTAATTTAATCTAATTAGACTCGAACGAATGGCGACGATGAAAATGCAAATTTTAATCTAATTGAGGTGCGCTAATCAAGTGACAAAGTTTTAACTTGGCTTTTAAAGACTCGGAATGTGTAAACAGAACTAAAATGCGATTAGTTGGGTTCATGTTGAATTGAAATTTTAACGTGATATTATTGTTTTGAGTGTGCATATTTTAATGCATTTAAACGAATAAACTTTCGTGTAAAGTAATTTAAAAACTTTCGCAAATTTTATAGTAAATAAAAAAAATAAAATCGCATCGTTTCGATTGATTTAAAGTTGAAACTTACCAAAAAAAAAAACAAAAAACATTTCAAATGGATTTGTAGCGTTTCGATTAATCGCTTTTCAATTCATTTTCAACAAGCTTTCTGTATTTTAAACTTCCCCTAACATTTCATAACAAATGTGTCATTAATATTATAGGTAGGTTTATTTATTGAACATACTAAAAGCAAAAATGTATTGGCAGTGACATTTAGCAGTTCGGTTCACACCCCCAGTCAAATACCGTCAGACAGTACGATCCGTTTTGTTCCCATTAGCGTTCTGGTCGATATACATTCTCTTCAACAATGGTAACACGGTCCCTCCACACTCGCTTTGACTTTAACGTATGAGTTCATATAACAAACACTCCCTTTCGTGACTGTCGGTCGTCCATTTTTCAACAATGGAAAAATAACCCTACCTTATCGGACGATAACGTACCCAGTTGGCCGGTCGGAGTGACATGGACGCATTGCATTCCTAATTACCGACAAAACTTAGCTCCAATCTACAGGGTGATTTATCGTTCGACTTTCGCTGAAATTTGCTCATAAATTTTCGCCTGGTCTTTCGTATTTATTAGCCTCTCACTGTGCGAAACGGACGATATAATTTATTGCCTAATGCTTGTTTGTTTCAACCCCAAATTCGACCTACGATCGACACAAACCGAGATAATATTACTCTTTCTGCAGCATCAAGTATTCAAGCGAGAAATTAAAGCCTTCATGTTATAAGTTTCCACTAATTTTCTCCAGTTACATTCAACATTCGTAGCCACATGATTAAACCAGACAAGACGTACGATTCAGGAAGAATATTTTCGTGTGCATTCCTGAGGACTGCATCCCGCTCGGTTAATTAAATACAAGATAATTTAATTTAATTTTAATTAAATGGGTCTGTTATAATGACTAATAAGGTGGTAAATTATAGTTCCAACGTTGTCTTATCTTAACATGCATAGCGGCACGAAATAGGAATATGTAGCTATAAGAATAAACGTGGTTTTACATTAGATTAACTTTGTCGTTAGTGTTGGTGATAAACAGTGACCCTGAATGTGTTTATATTGAGGAATTACGAAAAAGTAGGAAACAATGAAGTTTATTTCTTCAATCAAGATAAGATTCTAAATTATTTTCCAATACAAAGGTTATTTATAACAAGTAACACAGAAATCCGAACACCCAGTAGTAATTGGTTAATTACAATATCATGTGTACATATGTACCATATTAAAGTAACTAAACGATTAAAATTTGTAGAGAATTGGATACTTAGATCATATCTCTCACATATCCTACACATATTCAGTAGGTGACATATAAGGAGATCTTGATGGCCAAGACAACAAATCAATTTGGTTATCTTACAAAATAAAAACCAACAGACGGATATGGCTTAAAAACTAAACTTACCCAAAATAAATATTAATAAAAGTATACAATTCATTACTGAGTGTTTGGCTTTCTTAATTTTGTCATTTAGTATAAATATTAGCTTTGGATTTCGTGGGTTGCGATTAAAAAATTTAGTTCCTTTGTGTTTTTTTCCTATTTCATACAGACATTCGTCACAAAACATTTCATTTAAGATAAAAATCCGTCATTGTCGGTCCAATTCGGCCAAACACAAGTTCCCTTTTATTAATTCAACAATGCACGGAGCGGAATTCTCGATGCTATCGGCGGGCGTTTTTTAATTAAATAAAATAATTTCGTCGAGAGCACTTAAAGCGAAAAAGTAGGAATTTAAAGGAAAATGAGACCGAAGTGAAAAGGTACAAATTCAGGACATTCCGGTGCGCGCAAGCATCCGAATATTCTAAGCCGCTTTAGTTGGCACAGGTAAGCACAAAATTTCGAACGAAAAAAATATGACCACTTTGCTGAATTTTAAAATAACACGAAAGTTTCCGGGCGTTAGTGCAACACCGATTTATAAACTAGACTCGAAGCAGGTTCCTAACACAATAACCCAGTTAAACTGCATACGGAATCGACCCTAATCGATCGACTACCTCAACTTCCCTCAGACGAAAGTATCTTTGAACTCGGGCGAGAGATGTTTAGACAACTTCCTTTCAACTCCCATAGCGATTTCCACACACGCAACTTAATCCATGACCTCTCCAAACTATTCACGGATTTTTGGGCTTTGAATAAATAATATATAAATCAAAACTACACGCCAAGTGTTTGGAATGAAAGTGATTTTTAATAAATTCAACACTCACAAAGTGGTAGGAAGTATAAAATGTATGTATGATACTTCAAAATAATCACATATATTACGTTATTAATTTTATGTATTCTAATTTCATCATTTATTATTATCCCTTAATTTTTATTATTATTAATTAATTAATTAATTAATTTATTAATTAAATGATTGATTTATTAATTATATAATTAATATAGTTATATCATTATAGTGATAATTTTGGTTTTATCTTTATTTTAAAAAATTGAAATTCTATTTGTCGAAACAAATATATAATATCGAAAGCGCTAGACCCAGCTACTTGCGGATTGAAACAGAATATCAGTCACCTTTAATAAATAAAAAAGAAAAATATATGTGGGCCGGCAGACCCCGCAGACGAGGTATTGTACCAATGAGGGTACATTTCTAATTATTAAAGAATTTATAAAGATATTGGGACTTTCCAAATTTTATATAATTTACTTTCTAACTGACATTCAGCTTAATATTTACATATTTTCATTTTTATGAATTGAAAATTTACAAAGAATGTGTTCATAAAATTGTATTTAGCGCATTCACCAAATTCAACCTAGAATTTTAAACTTCTTCGTCGTGCATGTTGTCTTTTATTGTACAGTATTTGGTAAACGAAGCAGATTGCAGTTGAAACGGCTGATCTCGTTACTAACCAATAAAAAATGTTATAAAGAGATTAAGATTTTTATATTCTCTTTAACCGATATTCAGTATTTAATATTAATAATTTTATTTTTATAATTTATTTTAATTCTTAGAATTTTCATTTTCACAAATTAATATAAAATAAAATATTTGTTTGCCTACTGTAACAATGAAAATTCAAATTTACACTCAACATTCGTTCTTGATGAGAGCTGAAAATTGCAGAGACTGTGATTGTAATGAACTAACGAAGCCCGTACCCTCATTTCTAATTATTAAAGAAATTTATGAAGATATTGGGACTTTCCAAATTTTATATAATTTACTTTCTAACTGCCATTCAGCTTAATATTTACACATTTTCATTTTTATGAACTGAAAATTTACAAGATAAAATTGTATTCAGTGCATTCACCAAATTCAACCTAGAATTTTAAACTTTGTCGTGCATGTCGTCTTTTATTGTACAGTATTTGGTAAGAGAAGCAGATTGCAGTTGAAACGGCAGATTTCGTTACTAATCAATAAAAAATGTTATAAAGAGATTAAGATTTTTAATTATAAATTTTATATTCTCTTTAACCGACATTCAGTATTTAATATTAATAAGTTTAGTTTTATAATTTATTTTAATTTTTAGAATTTTCATTTTCACAAATTAATATAAAATAAAATATTTATTTGCCTACTGCAACAATGAAAACTCAAATTTACACTCAACATTCGTTCTTGGTGAGTGCTGAAAATTGCAGTTATTGTGGTTGTAATGATCTACCGAAGCAAGTACACTCATGCCTAATTATAAAAAAAGTTTATAAAAATATTGTGACTTTCCAAATTTGATATAATTTACTCTCGAACTGACATTCAGCTTAATATTTACACGTTTTCATTTTTATGAATTGAAAATTTATAAAGAATATATTAATAAAATTGTATTTAGCGCATTCACCAAATTCAACATAGAATTTTAAACTTCTTCGTCGTGCATATCTCTTATTGTACAGTATTTGGTAAGAGAAGCAGATTGCAGTTGAAACGGCCGATTTCGTTATTAATCAATAAAAAATGTTATAAAGAGATTAAGATTTTTAATTATAAATTTTATATTCTCTTTAACCGACATTCAGTATTTAATATTAATAATTTTAGTTTTATAATTTATTTTAATTTTTAGAATTTTTATTTTCACAAATTAATATAAAATAAAATATTTGTTTGCCTACTGCAACAATGAAAACTCAAATTTACACTCACCATTCGTTCTTGGCTGAAAATTGCGTTTATTGTGGTTGAAATGATCTACCGAAGTCTGTACAATCATTCCTAATTATTAAAAAAGTTTATAAAAATATTGTGACTTTCCAAATTTTATATAATTTACTCTCTAACTGACATTCAGCTCTTAATATTCACATATTTTCATACAATTCAATTTTATATAATTTACTCTCTAACTGGTATTTAGCTTGATATTTACATATTTTCATTTTTATGAATTGAAAATTTACAAAGAATATGTTCATAAAATTGTATTTACGCATTCACCAAATTTCAACTAAAATTTTAAAATTGACCCATTCGCCAAAATATTAATGTTCCTTCTCTGTAGTGTTTTAATAAAAAACTGTTATAAAAATTACTCTTATTATGTCTATTTGTAAATTTTAACTAAATTTAATGGGTTTGGATGAAAAAACTAGTTTTGATGCACTCACACATTGTAAAAGTAAATACTATTCTGTAATACAAAAATATTTACGTACACTGATTTCTTTTAACATGTACTTCTCATCAGGAAAAACGTTCTCTATCGCGCCACTAGTCCAATTTTTGTACCGTGTATTTTAATATCGCCTTACACTCTTTAAATACATAAATTATTTTTCTATTAACAGCAATTAAAACTTTGACAACTCTTGATAAATTCACCAACATTTGTCCTTATATTATTATACTTATTATATGTGTTAATATTAACTTTGGTTTTATTTTATTCATTATAAACTAGCATTCATTAGAACTAGCACTTTTCTCAGTGTACCACACTTTCTTTCATTATGGTTACGCATCCACCAAAAATTTAAAATTTACCCATTCAACAAAACATCCTTCTTTGTAACATCTGTGAAAAACAATAAGTTTATCTTTATCTTATATTTATCTAAATAGAGATTGTTGTACTAACTAAAACAACAACTTCTGAAATATAAGGAAGGTTATTTAGTGAAAGCTTAGAATTACCATTTACTCTAATTTTAAAAAACTACCAAAACGGATGTCCTTGTTCTAATGAATAAAAAGTTATAAACAGTACATTTTTAATTAGGAACCCTAAAGTGGGGTAATCTGGCTGTATATCCTACAGTATATAAAAAGTGTAAAAATACTACACTTTTACTGTAATTATCAATAACAACATACAAGTGAAAAATATATATGCTTGAATTACTTACTAGCACTAATTTTTTACCCTCATGAAATGATAAAATTTTTATTATAAGTGGTTTTTCCATAGAGTGGTTTTCACTCGTGATATTTGATTAAATTTTAAGTTAATTGTAATTTAAATAATTTTTGTAAAAACTTTGGTTTCATTAATTTAGTAATCATATTCTATTTTGATATTTTTAATATTAATAATTTTAGTTTGTAATTTTTATAACTTTAATTTTAGGAAATTGGATATTTACAAAGTGTACTTTCATAAAATAATTGGGGCATCCTCTAAACCAGACCCGTGTGAAATTTTAAAACTCATCATCAAAACTTTGTTTAGACAATACCTCGAGTACAGTTTAAAAATGAAATTTGGAGAACTTACGTATCCGAAATAGTAATATAATTAAATCCTACATATTTACATGATATATGCTGTGTCGAATTGAACTATCAAATTTTTTGTGGAAAGTTTTTCTTTAAATTTTTGAGAAATTGGATTTTAATTATTAAATAAAAAATATGTCACCTTAAAATTTTTAACATGTTCTCAATTATCTTGACAACTGATAAATTATATACACTATTCCAAGAAATTAACGCACCATTTATAATTTTGTAAATAAATTTTTCTATTTAAGTTAATAGAACATTGCTTGTATTAACATTGAAACACCCTCGTATATCACTTTTAAAAAGTGTGTAAACGTTTTTACAAGATGTTTAGTTTTTTTGTTATTTGAAATATACCGATTCTGGTAAATTAGTACAACAGATTAAACTATCGCAGCAGGGTGCCATTTCGTTAGAACTCATTTATCATCCCCATTTTCTTTTTAATTTTCACTAGTTGTCAATATGCAACGGCAATCTAAAAATTAATCTCATGATGAGTCTACCCCAGCGGGTGTTTCAATGAAAGAAGGTTGGAGTTACCGCAGAATAACCGATAGGTTTAATGTATCCTATACACCCATTTCCCATATGTTACAACGGTACACGAAGACTGGTGACCATACTAGAAGACCAGGTCTTTGAGTTTACAGTCTCAGTTAGAAAACGTAGAAGAGTTTCGAATAAGTATTGAAACTGTTCAACAACGACTTAGGGAAGATTTGTAATCTCGCGTTCCTGCTCGAGGCTCGACCTTAACCGTGGATTATCGTAGAGCCTGGATAAATTTTGCTAGTGAGATGAATCTAGATTTTGCCTGAACACATGAACGTATTAGTTTGTTTCAAAGTTAATACAAACAATGTACTATTACTTAAATAGAAAAAAATATTTACAAAATTATAGGTGGTGCGTTAATTTCTTGTAACAGTGTACTTTAGTTTAATAATTTTAATTTTATTTAATAATAATAATATTAATTTTAATAATGATAACTTTATTTTATTAATATTAATAGTTATTTCAATTTTATTAATCTTATGTTTATGTATATAATAAAACATTTATCTCATTACTACGGATCTGTTTAATTAAAACAAGACTTTATACTTTATTTGCTCAACAAACATTTTATTAATAAACAGTTTTAAAACACAGCTAAAGGTACAGTAATATCAAAGTGCTTTCATGTATGGTATATCATCCTTACATAAACATTTCAATAAGTCAAATAATTCAATCCACTTAAGTTATAACAGCCCCTAAACCTGGAAACCCAGAAACCCATTTTGCGCCCTCAGCAACGGTCCTATAAAATATACACCCCCAATCTTTTCCTCCTAATCCGCCACCAAAGCAATATGATACACCTGGAGTTATGGACTTATCAAATCGTCGTTTTCCCTGCGTTTCTCGCGGCAAACAGCCCTCGTAAAAATGCGTGGCGTACCTTTATATGACCCTTCCAGTGGAAGTTTCGTAGTTACGTACAGTTTAATCGCGCTATTAGCTGAGCTCGGAGAGAGGAACAAGCACTTGGGGCCCCTCGAAAACGCCTCCAGACGCTAACTGGTGTTTCCGAGTGGGCCAAAAATCCCGATTATAAATATGTATTGCCGAGCGAAGAACCAAGAGTGTAGTTATCGATTCCAATGGGGGCGAGGTGGAGTACAATAATTAAACGGGACTCGGCAAGTTAGCGCGCGGATCAGGAACCTTCGACGTCTGATGGAGCGGCCCTTCGAGAAATTAATATGCAGCCAAGTTTCGGAAAGCAATATGTGGCTGGCAGAAATAAACGTAAGTTATTAGGAGCCCCGTACCGCACACATAACTTAGGCCACTACGTGCTGAAAGCGATTCATGGGGCGCACCTGAATTTAATATCAGAATTTCTGAAAGTTGCCGCAGTGACAAATGGTACAATTAATAAAACAGTGGTTCCGAATAAATCACTCCCGGGAACTCGCAAGACTCCCGCATAATTCCGACGACTTCTCCCTCACTCTCTGTGTGTGTGTGTGTGAGTTGGGGTGGATAAATTATTGTTTTCTGGCCTTCGAGATAAATACGCAGCTCTACGGCAATCAAGCAACTCTCGACTGCATATATCTTAATAGTTACTTGCATAATTGGGACCACAGTACACTGCTAACATAAATCGAAGCCGTGTTTTAGACCGAGAATTATCCAGCGCATCAGACACTTCCGTTAATTGTCTGGATCTAACTAGAAATCCTTGAATTGATACAGAATACTATGAAACAGAGAATTAAGGCCGATTTTGAAGGGCGTTTCAGGGTTTTGTATCCGGTGATCGATTGATTTCATCCGGTATTCGCGACACGTAGCAGATTGGCTTTAGAGTGGAAACGTCTTATTAAAATCCGGCAGTTCTTAAACGCGGACTTGATCAGGGCCATGGGAAAATACAGACGGCGTCAGGTGTTTCGCTCATCTTAATGGGAGGTGGAGAAGAAATTGGGCCGGGGACAAAGCCAGACGAGATAAAAAACCTATGTTATAATGTGACCGGAGGATTTTATAATCGATGTAGCCGCGGAATACGAAAATGCAGATGGCGTCGTTTTAATGGCTCGTTAAATGCGGATGTAAAAAAGCTTTTCGAAATTTTTAACGACATGCGAAATTTTCTAAATGTGTTGTTCAATTAACCGATACACATTTTACGGTGTGGATCCGGTGTTTGGGGGCACTTTTCGTTTTAGGACGCCGTAAAATGGGTTTAGATAACATTATGCGCGAATATAAATTATTGTGTTTCTATTCCAAAAGGTTTTCATCAAGTTTTATGAAACATTACATTTGAACGAATTTTAAACTTTTAATATTTTTATTAATGTGCTACTGCTGTCCAATAAATAAACCTAAGAAAAAACTAATTTGTCAGTATACCCTGAAGACATGAAAACGAATATCTATACTATATGAAACAAATTTTTAATACTCTATTCAATTTTAGTTTTGCCATTTTATTAATTGATTTCTATAAGATTTAAAATCTTTGCACATTGAAAGACACAACCATATTTTGTTTACTTACAAAAAAATAAATAATTATTAAAATTCTTTTTAACCCACTGGAATTACTTACATTATTGGTAGAAAGTAGAGCAACTTTAAAAATATTTAAATTGCTACCTCCCCGTATATACAAATCTAATTTAGTAGAGCAACGTTTTACCAAATGTCACTAATCTCTACAAAATTTACAATAATTTTTAGTTTTACAGTATACACCAAAGTAAATTGAGTTACTTGTAGAAAGAAATTATTTTGGGAATTAAAATCACGGATTGTATCGTTCTTTCATTCTGATAAGAAAAAGATCAATGTTGCTCGATTGTAACGCATGTTTTATAACAATTTTCAAGATTTGGTAATATGAAAGGAAAGAATAAAACTGGACGACCAAAAATCCTTTCCTGAGTTCCAGCAAAATAAAAGGTGTACTTGGAACACAACTTGGAATTAATGTTGAGATAGATTACTACAACGGGGTCTTCATGCGAGAAGGCCAGACTAAAAAATCACTACTCTCCAAGAAGAACAGACAAGCCAGAGTCGAGTTTACCAGGTCCCTTTCACACTGGACTCTAAACGATTGGAAACGATTTGGAGTGACGAAATCAAGTTTAATCTGATTAGCAGTGACCCATCACTCGCCTCGCCTTACATATAAAATCCCAATTTTATATGTAAGGCGACCTATTCATGAAAAGGTAATAGTATAGGGCTGCTTTTCGGGATTTGGAATGGGTTCTCTCCTTTGAATAAAAAAATATTGAAGGACAACATGATAACATATTCAGAAAACAATATGTCATTAAAACTTTATTTTCAACAAGATAATGACCCGAAGCACACTTCAAAATATTTGAAGCAGTGGTCTTTAAGGGAAAAAATTAATATTATGAACTGGCCATATCAATTAGTGAACACAAAGAGTATAAGTAATCAATAAGATTAATTCACGGTTCTTCAAGGGTCCTGGCAAAATATGGATCCAAATATTATAGACCATCTGTTGCTTTTCATGAAAAAAAGGTGTTTGGAAGTTATTCATAATAATGGGAATTTTATAATATGTACACTAATGTGTACACAAAATACTAATTACAAATTATTTATAGTAATAAAACTTTAAATGGCATAATTTGCCTACTTTTTGCCAGCCCAAAACAAATAATCATCAGTAAAATTAAACTCTTTAATTTTTTATTGTTTCAATATACTTTTTTATAATAATAACCACGACAAAAATTATTTGAATTTTAAAAAAGTTGCTCTACTTTCTGCCACTACTATACATATTACAAATATTTTAATAACAAAACATTGAGTTAATGAGAAACGACTAGTTTTATGATGTATTGGAGATTAATGTGGGTCCTTATGTGGCGATCTAAATTTGCTCAATGGAATTCAGCTCTGGGAACTGTGAAGGCATTTAAGTACCGGTATCTTTTGATCATAAAACCATGTTTATACGAGTTTAGGTGTGCTTCGGATCATTATGTTGATAAATCCATCTTAGATGCATATTTTGCAACATTGCAATATTTCTAATATTGTCATATACTGAAAACAATCCATTGTATCCGTTACTTGTACTATTGACCCAACGCAGGACCGGGAAAAACGGCCCTGGTAGTTTACCTTAAACAATGATTCACCCACCAGAGAACAATATAACATTTTTCAATTATCGAATTAAGATGTTCTCTTACATAATCCACTCTGGTCTTTCTAGTTTTCTTTATATACACTACGTTTATACACAACTACATACAATTTCCCAACTATCCATTTTTTAAGAATATAAAATAATACCCAATAAAAAATTAAAAACGTAAACCAACAAATAAATGCGTATTGTTGTAATTGTACATAAAACACTAAGAATTGAAATTCTCAATAAAATTAATTATGACTAAATATAAAATATTTCAAAGTAAAATGAACATTTAAAAAAATTTAAAATAAATCTGAAAAAAATGTGTAAATCAAAATTTACTTAAATATTAGATATTAAATATTTTTCCTATTTGGACCACCATTTAATTTTTTTATAATAAATATATAATAAATAATTATTTTTCTAAAAATACAATTTAACAAATACAAAATGATAACTGTGCACATATTTATTTGTCTCGTCTTGCTTTGAGCATTTGTGCTTATGTGTATGTTAAAATATAAATACAATAAAAAAATCTAAAACTACTTAAACTACATAAAACATATTGCCTCAGGTTTGATCAATCTAAGGGACTTCAAGTTTAAAATCTGCTTTTCAAATATATTCACATTTTGTGTATAATAATAATGTAGGAAGCTTGAAATGATATACAATATAAGTGTATAAAACAGAAAACCAAATCAGAACAAAATTGCAACAACACTTTATGATTATTTTTAGAGGATTTATAAAAAAAAATACTATGCAACATTTTATGAAACATATCCTGCATTTCACTTTGCAATAATCCCTGTATAATGCGTGGAAAAAAAGCAAAAAAATTTCAACCTAGATTATCGACTGTAATCCGACAGCAACAAACAAAAGCGGCGCGGGAATTTTTATAACGAAACCTACATAAATTCCATCTACCAATATCCACGATTAAATTTCGAATCGTTGCGATCGAAAACCGCAAATCGCCATACGCGCATATCCAGCATTTAGCACCTCAATTATATTCATATGCACACATCTACGCGGCGCGGGACTGCGGATAATTGGGACTCGGGCTCCACGAAATTTATTGTGTTTCGCACTAAATAAATATTATTATTCCCTCCCTCTGTGCACGCACTCGGAGGCTACGAGGCTACTTGCCTGACAGTTTTGTGTTTAACATAATTTCACGGGATAAATGGCACTGAATAAATCACGACCCTCGCACGCCAAGTTAAAAACAACACCGGAACAAACTTGCTCGTCACAAAACACGATGGCATCGAAATTAATTAAATCCGATCCGTCGAATATAATTTATACGTTTATGGGCGTCGTGCGATGCGAAATTGGTGCCCTGGTAAGGGCGGCAAAGGGGCGAGAAAGTGTCATATTTATAAGTCGAGTGCTTATCGGTGTTGTGTATCGGCTCGAACGGCATTCGATGGCAGTTAGACTGAACAGAGACCATTAGTTAGACCTTTCTGCGACGAACCGACTTCGCGGCGGATAAATACAAATGGCGTAATTTTCTTTTATATCGCCGCAGGGATACGAGCTGATACACTCACGATGGTTATTTATAAACTTAAAAACATTTTTTTATCGCCAGATCGATCTGCGACTTTCAATTCGGTTCGGTTTTTGTTTTGCACCGCTTTCGACAACCCATCAGTTCTAATAAATTTGTTGACCAACTCGTTTATCAAAACTCTATTTATAATTTTTAATCTTAACTCACAGAAGTTCTGTTACTTTTTATGATACATCTTAGGGGAATCCTAGATTTGTTAAAAACAACTTCCATTAAAAATATTTCACTGAAATATTAATGTATCTGTAAATCTGTAATCTGTGTAATCTGTACCCACTAAACTTACCAATAACTCATAATGTATTGTATTGCCAGTTTACCGGGTACAAATATTTAAATAGTTGAAAACAAATGTAAAAATGTAATTATGTGTGTAACTTTTATTTTTGAAAAATATGATTGACTTTTTAAAAAACTTATTGTACAACAGAAAAAATGCTAATATATAAACTCTGGATGACTGAAGGTTGTTCCTGGCCTCCTCTGGACTGGTTGATCTTCTTTTAAAATATCTTATTATGATGAAACTTCCTGATTCGATTTGTTGAATATTATTTGACAATATCGTGAATTCCAAATGTTTTAAGTTAATTTGGAGAGGTTTTTCTATTTCTACGATAAGTGGTTGAAAATTAATAGATTCCAATAATAACGGTTTTCCCAGATAGGTAACACTGAATATTAATGGTTGTTCATTAATGTCCCTTGTATTTTTCTTCGAGACAAATTTTCTGGGCAATGTAGTTTAAACATTAAGGTGTTCGGAAAAACTACCAAGTACTGGTTTACTTCGGGAACAAACTCCAGAGTTTCTTGCTTCTTTAACTGTTGAACGAATGATTTCTTTGTTAACTGAAAATTGGATATTAATTTGATGTACTATATTTTCTTAATATTGTTTTATGTGATCGATAATATTTGTTATTCTTCAGTTGTCTTCTGCATCCATATTTTAGTTTGTTTTACAATAGATCCTAGTCCGTTTATTAGGCCTCTTTTAGTTCTATCGAAAAAAGTTTTTATCAATAGTATGAGCTACAAAATATTTTCGGCCGTATTTATATGGACGAAAATTTACTATAGTAACCGACAATGGTTATTTTCCTTGAAAGAACTAAATTCAAAACTGGTGCGGTGGCGTTTATAGTTAGAAGAATTCGATTATGATATCATTTATAAGAAAGGTAAATTGAATTCCAATGGAGACGCACTTTCTCGTCCACCTAATCTAAATATTATTAAAGCAAATTCGAAATCAAACCCCATTTTTCAATATTTGCAAAAATTTAATGAAAATCCTACCGATTGTGCCACTTTTATTTTTGAAAAACACGAATGACATTTTAAAAAGCTGATTGATTGTACATCAGAAAAAATGCTAATATATAAACTCTGTTATGATGACCAGGAGGTCTCGGGATTCTTTTGGAGTCATCGTCTTGTGCGATGTAATTTGTACATAATTTCTTTCAATTTATTTTGTATACGCCCAAACCTTAAACACGCGAAATTCTGATATTTTTTATGGTTCATTTAAGACATGTGTAAAATAATAATAAATTAAACTCAATAGCGTTATGACTCGCAGGTTACGCACGCTGTGAATAGGTCTTTTTAATACTTAATACTTCATTATTATATATTGGTCAATTAATTATTTAATTGCTTTTTTTACGAAGAAATAACTAACTAAATGATTTCATCATAAATTTGTATGGAAAATCTAATAAATTCAACTCGATATTTATTATCATTACAATTCTGGGTTTTTGTTTTGCACTGCTTTTGACAAGCCATCTGTTCTAACAAATTTGTTTCTCAACTTATTTATCAAATCTGTGTTTACAGTTTTCAAACTCTGATTATATTCTGATATTTATTTATTCATTTATGCTTCACTGGGAAATCACAAAACTATTGACAAACAATTTCAGTGTTCTAATAAATATGGAGAAAAATAGTTAAAATTTAATGGAAAAGACGGATGGTCCTATAACAGAGCTAGAAACCCTTATTTAATGGCTTAGTTCGGAGAATGTTTAATGTTTGGCAACAATGTGGAGAAAAGGAACATTTGTTTAGTTCATCTGATTGGTTGAAGTAGGATCGTTGTTGGAGACATTCTGTTTTTTAAGGGACTTAAGTCACCACCTACTTCATCCCCTTCCTAGAATCCGAGTTTATAAAAACTCTGGGATTCATTTATTTCGGGATATTTTACCAGAATTTTTCTAGTGTCAAAAACGAAGTTCTTTTAGTTGTTTACTGTTTGTCTATTATCAAACCATTTGTTTAAATATTTGTTAAGTTCAACTTTTTTTCTAAATATTTAAGTTAATTTTAAGTAATTCAGTTTCATATCTTTGTTTTGTTTTTTTTGTTTTTCTTATATTTATTTGTTAATATAGTTAGGCTGCTTTAACCTGAGTTTTATTCAGTCCAGTATTATAAATTTAAGAACAGTAAAACAGTGAGTAAAAATTAACTAATATTTCGGATTGGTGCAAGATGTGAGTATTGTGTGTGATACTGAAATTAATTATTGAATAAAAATTGTATAGTCTAACATCATCGACATCTTGTGTAAAATAAATCGCTCCCTTTTAATCTGTTGTAACGAGTGTTTTAAAAAGACTTTGGTTTTATCGATTTAACATCTCTAGAAATCAAATTACCATCGGTAACCCGTTACAGTTCAAGTTTAAATAATTTTTTGTAGCAACTTTATTTTGACCAGTTAAAAATATTTAAAACGTGTAATATTAAAGCACATATTTATCAGCTTAGGTCGGTTGCAAGTGAGTTAATCAGTTGAGTCAACTTGTTAACAAGGTGGTTTGGTTTATTTACCAAAGTCTTAACTTCGCTAAACTCGATATTGTACCAGCTCCATAATTATTAATTTAAATAATTCAAAGGCGCTTAATTTCTAAACAACTGCAGGACATTCGATTTTGCATTTTACTTTTATTTCATAGGATGTAAACGAAACGAAATTCAGTTGTGTTATGAAATAAAACTTTTGCCGTCAAAAAGTATGTTTTGTTTCGGATTAATTGGCGTTTAACGTTTCGTTGGCCTCGGCGCGATGACGAACCGATGCAATCATTCAATTGCATGATAATACGGTGTAGATTACCATGTAGTTTAATGATGAAAACGCGCGTCAACCTGATTTTGAGCAAACAGTGTTAATTAAATGGTCGTTACGCGAAACCTAATGGAATATGTCGCGCGACTATAATGGAACTGTAATTGTGGCACCTGTGCGTTAATTTTTGCACAAGAACAATAAAACTGGAGTTAATTACCTATAAAATCGTATTAAAATTCGGCGGCGTAATCGTAAATAACGATTACATTACCGAGCCGCGCCGTATTTCACAATTATCCCCGTTTAAATGTAAACGGCTAGTTAAAACGGGCGGATCCGGTTCCACATTTGAATTTAAGAGCCACAAGATAATTTAGAGACAAAATAAATACACACACATCCAACCAGTCCTATGCTAATTCCCGAACTGCGGGAATCCTCGAGCTGACCCTCCATCCATTCGAAAATTCATCGTCCACTGATTTTACAAGATGTTCCTAGTTAATGTGCGGCACTCCAAATGTCTTTATTGCCGTTTTGTCTCCTTCCCCTTAGGATTTACCAACAACTGTCTTTGTGTCGTTAAAACTTCACTCCTAAAACTTTAACTAAGTTGAGAATGGGACAGTTGGCCACGCCTTGAAGCTGCGCAGTGGTTTGCGGTTAAAGTTACGCGCACTTTCTACTCACGTAGCCTCTATGAAGTTTCCCAATTTTCATTAACCGGGTAAATTGTCGCAGGGCATTACCGCAAAATGCATGTAATTTCGCCCCGGTATTGTTCGCGTGGAAAACCGAAGAACGGCTCCGAATCCGACAGATTCCATTAACGCCATTGTTATAAATCGAGGTCAGTGCAAGTGTTTGAGGATTATTATTATTAATGCAGTCGCGTGTAGTTGAACAAATTTGAATGATTTTCCAAGGAATGTAACACAATAAGTGAGGTCGGTAAATCATGGATAATGTCCGGGGAACTTTTTTTTACAAAAGGAGATAGTCCATAGAGGAATGACATATTAGGGGCATTAAGACCAAATGGATTCGGCCATCCTTCAATCACTTTTATTTTCGATGAGTTTTTTTTTAATAAACGGCCCGTAAGCATCCGTTAAAGACGCTGACCGGTAATTTATGGAGGGTTACGTAATAATAATGGAGAGGAGTGAAAAACGAGCCACGAAAAGCAGGAAAAATTACCGGTTATTTGAATCTGAAGCACTTTGCAGGTTTTTTTTTTCTGTGAATAAATAAGATATGGTCGATCGTTTATTTCAGTGCAGTTGTTCTGTCATTAAAATCGCATGTTGGACTAATTATTACTTATGGAAATTTATGTCCGATGTAGAAAACGACGAAAAACACAAGTATCGTGATAACCGTTCATTAAAATAATATCATCTAATATGGAGGGGGGTAAATAATTCATGTGGAGGGATTACCGTGGATAATGCGGAGAATTTCTTTATTTTCGACCATTGTTTGCTTTTGTGTTAAATATCATTTGGAGTTATGTGTTTTTTTCTATAAATATGAGGACCTGAAATGAACTTGCATGTTGAGGAACAATTTACTAGAATATTTTTTTTATTTTTTGTTTGCGCACATTGAAATAAAATAAATCAAGTAATCAGGTAATACATAATCGACGCAATACGTAAAAAGTTCTATATTCCCGCCTTTAAAATCTAACAGTTTCGTTTTGTAGCCTGCCATATTAGATCAATAATTGGTAAGGAGATGTTTACTTTGACTTCTTAATTAATTAGGTTTACAGTCCAAAAATATTGACGCAAGGAAGTTAATAATTAATATTCCCCGCCGCTTGAATATGTTTCGTAGCCACCTCATTACCATACTTAGTTAATAAAACAACAGCTTATTAACTCCCCGGTTCCTGAGATTGATCTTTTGACGCACCGTCAATAAAGCAATACTAATTTAAAGTCGCGTTTAACGAAAACAAAAGCGTCGGAATATTAAAATTCCCGCAACGTCTTAAATTGAACTCCCCCAGAAACATTACTCCATTATCGAACCCATATTGTTGAACGCAAAGGGTCCTAAATATCATTTACATTGTGACATTATTAAATTATTGCGCCACACAAAGCCACCGGCGCCCCGTTTTCAATGGGGACCTTCGTTTATTAATAAATTTCGTATAATGAACTTGTCACGGTAGATTTATTAAAATCCATATGTCCCGTTGCTTTTGCCTTCTGATGATGGAAAAAATGAACGGACGGTCGAAGTAATGTTTCGCCTCACGCAAGACACGATTTATTGGAATTTGGGATATTTTACCACCGCATTGGAAACAATGTAATTGGATTGGATTAATATTCGGAATTATGCCCGATCTATAAATTCATTTAAACAACTTGAATCTGATTCCGGACGTATCTATCCTATTGACTTTGTTAAGTAAAATTTAGATTGTATTAAACTTAAGTCTAAAGTATTTAGCAGATAATCCTCCACAATAACGGTTTTGCCACAATGGAAAAATAAAACAAACAGCTGTAGTAGCACAGTGAAATAATTTTCATTGCGGAAGGTCCACGACAAGAAAAACTAGAACTCGACGGGCAACATTGTCCGACATTCCGGGCACAAAACAGTTTTATTCCGGAGCGTGATAAATTAACAGCGTAAGATGGTCGGACATGTTTGCATTTAAACCGGGTAACTGCCGACGACAATAAAACGAAACTATGAGTAGTTGAACTACGCGAGTGGATATTCGGCATTAAAGGGAGTAATTGCCTGCCATATACACTAAAACTCGTCCCACGGTTTAATTAATACAAACCCGGACTACTTTTATTCGTTAGTTTTGTTGTTCGCGTACCCGACATCCGTTTTTTTTTTTTTGTTTATCTCGTTTAAGGATACCGCTGTCTTGTTAATTTTGTTGACCGCTCTCGAGATTTATCGTCCCCAATTCGACGCGAACGTGAGAAACATTACACGACACACTGGAACAAAACAAATGGTAAAAGGTTCAGTTGCAAGTGCGCAGAATTTACGGCGCAACAACGGTGGGCGTGAACAAAGGTACGAATCTCAACTTAAATCAAACACTCGAGTTTTAAATAAACACGAAGGGCGTACATGAAATATACGAGCGGCCGAACATGAACGGAACGCTCACAGAATAAAAGTATTAAAAACCCATAAAAATGTCAAAGTTTAGAATTGAATTTATGATATGCAATAAACTTGGACTGTCAGACTGGCCCAATGGTGCTTAAATCAAACCGGGGACATTTCAATTTTCTAACGGGCGGCACTCCTTACAAAACCAGGAACTTTCGCGAATCTTGGCCGTATAAAATTTTCTATTGATTGATTCCGAATGAAATATCACCGACGAAATCATCCGGACCCTTCCAATCCGGTTTTCCGTCTCAGGTGTTTTTTTATATTTTCACGCATTTTTTGCCTTGTCACACGTAAAATATTGGATTATGTTTTAAGTAATGAGTTTTTATAGAACAAATTAACAAAAGCACTCGCGAGTTTACGTTAGTGAACATTTAATTTCAGTAAAAGTGAGAAAGCGGCAAAGAACCAACTCGAGAAACACTGTTTGCATTAGCTCGTGGTGAAATATGAAAGAAACATTATGAAAGGCTCGAATAACTTTAAACAGCCCAGACACTTGCTTTGAAGTGCGAAATGCAAACTGCCGACTTAAAAACAAACATTCGCTTGCAGCTGTGTTTTCCGGCATCAAGGAAAATAATATTGCTTTATGGTTAATTGTTTCGCTAAATAAAGGTGTGTGTCTCTGACGCACAACTATCTTCACAGTGCTTTTTTTACTTAAGTAATTAAGCTGTTTACAATGAAATACTCGACAAACCCTTACTAATTAGTCTAGAAATATCTAGAGCAAAAAATTGTGTGATGATTATTATATAGAGTTTTTTTTTATTACATATTTCTATGGGTAGTAAAAATGTTCTTGAATTTTGTTTTTTTTTTGTGTTTCAGCGTGACATCAATTGACCTGTGACTAAACAACTTAAAGAATATTATTTGAACGTGCAGATTATATTTTTCACGCGTGATACACAATCCTCCTGAATATTGGAGTTTTATTTAATAAAGTCAATAAGATGTGCCACGGGAATAAAATTACTCGTTTTTGTGTTTGGCACAAAGGAGATGGAATTCGTATTCGCGCATATGTCGACCAATTTTCTCTTCTATTTTAAGATAAAAACCCGTTGACAAAACAAAGAGATCCTTAATAACGTTTTGATGAAGGCGCTTTATTAAACTGGGAAAAGCTTTTCTGTATGTCACTGGGTACTAAACGACTGGCACACACGCCGTCTCAACGTTGCGTGTTCACCTTTATTAAAATTGTGTCACACAAAACAACAATGTTTGTTTTACATACAGGCCTTTTATGTAATTAATTTAGCCGTCTTTACGTTGAGGTCAAAACGTGACATTTCTACACAGAAATGATACGGGTACACTTCAACAGCCAAACATCAAAAAAGAAAATAATCATAATTCAATTTTCTTGTTGCAATTAATAATAAAAACCGAGCCACAAAACAGTGAAGCTTCATGATTATAATTAGCCGTGTTATAAAAATAATTAAGCGCCTTTCCAGTCGAGCAATTTGTCTTTAGATTCGCCTAATATACGTGCACTTAAACGTAATTATGACGGCGCAAAAAGAAAATCAGGGCTGTGAAAAATTACCGTCCGACGTTTTACATTAATGAGTGTAAATCATTAAATCGTACTGCAAGCAAAAACTGTTTCCAGGTAATTTTTCACTAACCAAAATAGACATGCAGCATCCGACTTGTCTTTATCCCGACTCAAGAGGTGTTAGGTTCCATTGAAAAAGTAATCCGGCCAACAAAACCCGAACGCAAACAGTTTTCTAATATACTTACTTTCCGCGGGCCCGATTATAAATCAAACCCGCTCTTTTTCCACCGTTCCGGTTTTTCGCTCTCTGGAACACGAACAAACAAAGAGCGGGACGCATAAAAGTCAATAAGAGTTTTCGACTTGGAGTGTAAGCAGATTGAGGGACTTTTTAAACTGTCACACTATTCCAACATTGAAATCTGGTAAAATAAAATCTTGGATTTCTCCATTTCTATGTTTGCCCCATTCAGACGTGGTTTCTTTATATTTTTATAGAACAATTATTACTGTTATCGGTTATGGAGGAAACAATGGGGGCGCGTAACTATGATTAAAGTGTATGGAGATTGATGGCTGTTGAATTCTTATCGGTGTAACCAGTGTAAATGCCATTGTGTGTCAAGAACCTTTCGGGCCGCACAAACAAGCATATGAAGTGGGCAAATCGATGTCCCCCATATTGTCAACACCGCTTTCCATGTTGTTCGAATCTGCATAATGTTGCTGCTCGACACGCCACGCTCAAAACTGGGCGAATATTAACCATAAACTTACGTGTACCAATACGCATAATGAGGGGTTGTACCAAATTATTTACGACGTTTGGGTTTGCTTGATCCAAATCTCGAATGAATGAAACAGTTTCGCAGAAAACTAACCAGGTTCTAAACTTAGCCCTTTGTCTAAAATTAAATTTAATTAAATTTACACATGTCACGCACACTACTAAAATATAATAATAATGTAATATATAAAAAATATAACTATTTAAGTAAAGAGTACATTTTCAAATACTTGAATTGGAATATAATGTATTCAAAAATCAATATATTTTAATAATATTCGTATGTTGGACTAGTTAAATTTTATTATTGAAAGATATTATTTATTGATTAATAGATACTAATTAAAAAATTCTTATTAAATTTTCGTATATTAAAATAAATTTTATAAAATTTGATGTAGAAATATTTTTATTAAATTTTTATTTGGTTAAGTTTCATGAAACAACATGATCAATCTAACCAAAAATTAAATAAATTTTCAAATATTTATGGGTTCAGTTAAGTTCAGTTAACTACATGAATTTTTATGTATGTCTGACATTTGGTCATGATCTTTGGATCCGTACCCGGAGAGGGGTTTTTAGTCGGTGGGAATCCAACACTGCCTCCGAATTCCATCAGGAGTGCCTCGTTTATAAGATTTTCCCCTCTTTATTCCAAAAAAAAAAGACACTACAATGCATAGCAGCGCGTGGTAGGGGGGCAAAATGTACCATCGCTCTTTGTTTTCAAATTTTTTTAATAGGCTTTTATTTAATATTTAATTAAACAACAACAACAACAAAGAAGTTTTGGAAATATGTAGCTGGTATAAATAAACTTCTAAATATTAAGTAACTGTCAATGACAATGAATACTATGGCTCACTGAACATTGTCCAAAGATGAATTCATATTGCTCAACGTAGAAAAGTTCCTGAATGGTGAAAAGTAAAATTGCAGTATATTTAAATTTAAACAAACCTATCATTTCGAAAACGATTTTCAATATTAAGAGAAGAAATACACTGGAATTAGTTTCGAAAAGTGGTAGAAAACGAAAGAGTAACAGAACTTTGGACAGGAAAACGAAAACGCTTGTTGTTCGCGACACTTTTAACGCGCATCCTCCATAAATCAAAAAATAAACGTGAGTACTATAAAACGAAGACTAAAAGGAGCTGGTCTCTATGGAAGAAAACCAGCAAAGCAGCCCTTCATTTCTTCAAAGTATGGAGCAGCGAAACTACTTTTGCAAGAGAACATGTGAACTGAACAGATGGGCAATGGAAAACAATTCTGTTTTGCTCCAATCATTCAGATGTAATGACATCTCATAAGTGAGGGTACCAATTAATGAAAGGTATAATCCCAAGTACACTACACCCACTGTGAAGCATGGTGGAGGAAGCGTTATGATTTGGAGATGTTTTACTGGGTTTAGCATGGGCCCACTGGTTAAGTTAGACGGGATAATGGATCGTCTTGTTTATCGTGACATTCTGTAGGTAACATGAGTTTAAGGTGAGTCTTCCAACATGACAACGATCCGAAACACACGTCTAAGTTAGTTAAAGAGTAGTTCGTTTCTCAAGGAGTACGTGTCATGCCTTGGCCAGCACAAAACCCAGACCTCAATCCAATGTCAAATATGAATTAACTCTACGAATAAGTTCAAAATCACTCAAAAGAAATGTTTAACGATTATATTGAAAAGCTACTAAAATCAATGAAGAAAAGGTGTTTAGAAGTTATTAAAAATAATTGGTATGCTACGAAATCCAAATAAAAGAAGGCTACGTAAGGTTGTTTTATTTTAAAGTTGCTCTACTTTTGACCCTTCAATTTTATTCAAATATTAATAAATACCCAATTAAACCCACTAATAAACAATTATATTGTTGTATTGTTTTTATCAAACATACTGTATAACTGACAATAATATGGAAATTTAAACGAACACTTTTATCAAGACAAATGAAAATTTCTAAAGTTGCTCTACATATGAGCGAATGGACAAAATGTGGCGTAAATATCCGAACAAGTTGTTAATGTTCAAAAATTTACCTTAATAACTATTGAAATAAATTCTTAAGCAAATTTTTAAAGTGTGGTTTTTAGTTTATGGAAAACTATAAAATTATAATAGAATAATAATTTAGGTTATTCTAGGTTAGTCAAAAATAAAGCAAAAAGGAAATGATTAAAAGAGAAAAGATTAAATAACGTCAATAGTGATAAAAGCCGTGTCTTAACAATTACTTTTTACATTGGACAAAAAACAGGATAATCAGTGTCGATCCTGACGTTATTGAAGCCGAAAACCCTTTTATAATGATACTAAAAACTGCCCCATAAAAGTGATTCTTTGTAGTAAGAAGCCAGTTGATGGTTAATGATGAAACAGGATGATCGGCCGAGCCGGGAAATAAAAAGGGGATCGGGGCCCATCAAAATTGGATGGGACAACCGACACAAAGAGCGGCACACAAATTGCTCGAATCAGTTGTAAAACATGGCCGAGCCGCATGAGGCGCGCTGATTTAATTTGGGGCGGCATCAAAGAGCGGCGGCGGCACAAACTTGTGCCATCACATGTCGTCTAGAACGTGGCGCGGCTTATCCAGTTGTCTTGCGGAATCCTATTTTGCTCCGCGTCAGATGAATGGAAACCGGGCGGACGATATTTTCACATAATACGCGATTATCCCCGTGTTTCGCGGGGGCAGCCGCTCTTAACTTCACCTATTGAATTGTCTCAATGGTTTCGGGCTGTTGTGGTCGGTGATTTATGTGGCACGAACGCCCCACGAAGGTGATCCACTTATGATCCTCTAAATAAAATTTCGCCGGCGCGCCGGAAGTTTTCAGATCGTCTGGTGGACCGGCTCTAAAGAATGACACGATTTATGGGGTATTTCTATTCGGGGCCCTTGTGTTCGACGACAAATTTAATAGAACGGAATGGATGGTCGCATCACCGATCTTTTTGTGTCTCATACTCGATGCGGTTACTGGGTGCTGGAATTTTACTATCAGTTTTTATGCTTTTATTAATTTTATTTCATCGTAAAATTATTATATTATTGTGACTGATCAATAATATCTGGAACATTTAATAAACATAATTTCTCTATAGACGTATAAATCATACGCAACTTTTAATATCACATCAAACACGATTACTCTGGTTGACATGATTAGAAATAACTGCTTTATTTATGATGAAATTGCATGTTAAAGATAATTTTATCGGACCATTTATATTACCTCATCTACTTATGGAGAACCTTGAAAAGACATTTTTTATTCATCGCCCTTCGTTTAGAAAATTGCTCTTGCGTTTAAATATTTGCTACCTCAAACGACTACAGTTAATGAAATGTTTTAAGAGTTTGGACCTGTTTTATAAAAATATAAAATTTTTTAATTAGAAAATTACAATTTGTTCTTCTTTTTATCTCAACAAAACATTTTTATCATTTTATGAATATATATTTGTAAGTAAAAATATATATTGCAGTAATAAAAAAATGTTTCTGGATATAGTGATACTTTTTAGATTTCTCAGGTCGTTAAATATGAAAAATATTTTATGCATTCAAAATAGCTTTTGTTATCGTAACTATGAAATATTACTAATTACTAAAAATACTCTGTTGAACAGGTTTAACATGGATTGAATAACCGATATGTGATAGTTGAGTAAATTTAATTTAACAATTCCTCATTAAATTTCACGTGCAAACACGTATTTTCTATTTTCCCAATAATTCTAACTTTTGAATGGTAACATTTAAAATTCAAATAAGAACCCTATTTTTAAATTAATTAATATTAATTCATTCATTCATTCATTCCGCGTCCATTCAAGATGGTAACACCTCCATTCTATTTTATTTATAATTCAATTTCAGTGATAAGTAACTTAAATACAATATCTATATCATGAAATTTAGGATTATGACATTTTGTTTGAAAAAATAATGTCTCCATCAAATTTAACCTCCTTCAAAATGAATGTATACCAAATTTCTTAAAAGTTTTTGATAGAATTTAAAATCACATTTTTTCTTCTGACCAATTAATCCAAATTACATTGTACAACACGATGACACTAAAAGAAATCCGAGACCGGCAGGTCAGCACAACGGGGTTTATAAATTAGCATTTTATTCTTGTCTTGTCTTTGTTAAATAAAGTTGTTTTTAAAAAGTCAATCGCGTTTTCCGAAAATAAAAGTGGCACAGTCGGATCGAATGGTGTTTTTCAAACCTTTGTAACACAAGAACATACGAGTAGTGAACATTTGGTTGGAATTGACTTTCATTCAGTGAAGCTCCTGAAAAACTACGACGACTCCCCAGCAGCTGGGATATTCAGACAGTTGATCAGTCATAGATGTCAGTTATCTAAAAACCACGAAAACTTGCTTTCGACAAATACAACCCAAAAGACCAAAGATTAACCGGCTCAAAAACACTAACGGACCTACCCAGATGTGACAGCAGGGGAACCAAGGGAGCAGCTAACCCAATTAACTTCCAAAAAGAATACCCACCCCTAAAATGCCCAATAATCGTGGATAATCCAAAATCCAAAATTATCAGCACCAATCAACAACACATGGGTACAAAGGACACAAAAAAGAACAACTCCGGATACAAACCCAACAAGGAACTGGACAACAACAAAATAACACTGATGGCACTAAGGACGTAGGTCCAAGGAATTATAGAACACAGTTAACCTGAAAGCAATGGTGCAAGCTCCGACTTAACCACATGTCCAAAATCAACACCAAGGAAGAAAAATTCCAAGCTTTCCTACAATTCTGTATCTTTGATGAAAACAATGACATGTAAAAAAGTGGTGAAATACCTAGACACCTATCTTGATAATCGACTGCTCTTCAGACCTCACCAGAACCAGAACATGATTATATCATCCAAGAGGCTAATAAATTCTACGAAAAACAAATACTCCATTCGATACTCACAAAACATATAACTGACGTCAGAAACCAGAACACTGACCCTAATCTATAACTATACTATAAACTCCCACATTCGAAACTCCATTGTCTCAACAATATTGGAAACAAAATGTACTCATAATTGCTTCGCTCATATAAGGTGGGTCTGGGACCACTCTCCTAGATGGTGGATAACCCAGTACTTTACTTTTATTTGACGAATAAAGTTTATTTTAGCTTAGTTTTAGTTTAAAACTTGCTTTCAAAAATTTGGGCATCTATAAAATTAGCTCCACTAGGGTTAATACAAAAAACGATTTGTTTGTTGAAGAAACAAACAAACATGGCAGATTTTAAAATTGAATATCTGCAAATTGTTCCCGAGTCTTTTAACATGTATTCGAAACCATGTTAAAGGCACTGCTGCTGATGCAATAGCATCATATAACATTACAACGTGGGCTGATTTGAAAACAGCACTTGTCACGTACGCTGATAAACGCGACTTACATTGATAATTATTATCATAGAATTATGTAATCTTAAACAAGGAAACTTAAAACTTCTTAATTTTTTAATAAAATTCTAACAAATTTAAATTTACAAACCAGCTACATTCATAACCATTCAGAAAATGCAATAGAAAAAGAAATTTTAATTTCACAATCTCAAAAACTCGCTCTAAGAATATTCCTAAAATATCTAAATAGTCATTTGGGTGACGTAATTCTGAATCTCTGAACACCGCACTCTTACCAATAATTTCAATGTCAATGATAGAGCATCTTCTAATATAAAACCACAAAATTTCCAAAGGCAAACTCCCTTACCTAATCCCAATTTTCAACAAACTTATAAACCAACTTCTTCCGATCAAAAAATCTAAACTCCCTGAAGGACTAAACAATATAAATGACTCCGAAGATCAGAATTACGAAGAAGAAACGGGTGCCGAAATCTTAGAAATGGACTCGATTGCAGAATTCCATAAATCAAACGAACATATTACTGATGAACAAAATTCGAAGTTCGAAGTCTCGGAACCAATCACGCAGTATTATTAAACATTGACTTCTCAAGATCCTTACTATCCTACATACTTATAACGGAGGGCGAAATAATCTTAAAATGCTTAATCGATACTACATGTTTCATGAATTCAAAAATTACTTCTCCAAATATATATAAAATTATATATATATATATATACAACGGCACATGGTACCAGTCATGAACACTTTAGTATGACTATGGCCGTGTCCGATATTTTCAAAACTGAAAATAAATTCTTTAAATTTCACCTTTTCAAGTTCCATAAAATTTTTGATTCTAATAGAATTAGATTTATTCGAATTATCTAATACAAAAATTAACATTAAACTGAAAGGTTTCAAACAATCTCTAAATCATGCTATACTTGACCTCAAATCAGTACATACGAAAAATGTTAAAGACGGTATTGCAATTTTACTCCATCAAAAATTTTACAATATCAAGATTCCCGAAAGTTTAATCAGTATAAAAAATAATGAAACGTCTACAACAACTTTAAATGCTTCGGAAGACGCTATTTCTCTCAATCTATCTGTTCCAATCGAAATTATCCCAAATTCGGAATTTGACATTAAACCACCCGCTTTTGACCAAGATCTAAATATTCTTAAAACAAATTTGGAATGGAATCCCGTTTTTCAATATATGCAAGAGTTTAATGAAAATCCCACAGAAACTACCACAGAACCCCGAACTGACGACAACGTTTCTTTAATCGTTCAAGTACCTTCTTATAATGAATACCAAATGGAGGATGATAATATCGTTCAAGTACCTTCTTATAATGAATACCAAATGGAGGATGATAATGACACAATCTACGCAAACATCGAAAATCTCATTTGCGAAGTGCCAATTTCCGAAGAACCCCTTAATATGGGATCAAATCAAATTCACTTTCTGTCCGACAATACAAGACCAAAATTAACAAAAATTATTAAACGATTATTCGACAACACAAAACACAACAAATATCAAAAACTAATTAATTAAGCGATTTTATTAAATTCATCAAAGAATATGTTGCTCCAAAAATTAATTATTACTGCTACTTTCACAACGATACTCTATGAACAATTTTATTCAATCTTGACACAGATCTTTAACAAAAACCTTACATTCAGGAAATGTAACAAAATCTTAACAGATATAGAGTTAATCGACGACCAACAAAATTTGTTAAAAAATTATCATGAGGAAAAATCATCGCGGTATCACCAAAACTATTATAAAAGTTTCATCACGTTACTACTGGCCCAATTTACAAAAGTCTGTCAAAAATTACATAAATGATTGCGAAACTTGCTAGATCGTTAAATATGATAGAAAACTGTTGAAATTATAATTCATTATTACTCCCACACCTACTAAACCATTTAAAATTGTGCATACAGACGTCCTCAAATACGAACACCATAAATTACTTACAATAATTGATGCATTTAGTAAAATAACAAGTATATTACTTGGAAATATCTCAAGCAATAGAAATAATGGAAATACTATTAACCTTCTTTTCACACCATTCAACACCCACCATGATATTATCAGATAACGACCCTGAATTTGACAACAGACTTATCTCTGAATTCTTTTACATAAGATAAAAATACATTTTTGAAGTCCACGTCATCCTACTAGTAACGGCTTAATAGAGAAATTTCATTCCACCTTTCTTGATCATCTGAACATATTAAATAGTAGACCAGAATTCGCCGATGATTCTCTAAAGGTTAAAGCTGTTCTAGGAACTACAGCATATAATAGTTCAATTTATACTACAAGTAAGATAACATTCGAAATCCTAAATTATGATATACAAGAAACATTAGATATTAATTTAGAAACCACTATTCTCAACAGTTTCATTCAAATTTGGTTACTCTATATGAAATCGTAAATGAACGACTTTTAACGACGAAAACTACAATTATTAATAAATTAAATGAGACTCGTGAAGATCCACCTGAAATCTCCGAAACGTAGTTTCAGATCTAAACAAAGAAATAAATATAAAAAAGACTTAAAATCGATAAAAGAAGAAAACATTTAAACCACAGATTCCAAACAACAAAACGGTTAGGAAATTCGACAAACTCTATTTAAAAAATGTAAAAAAACACAACCAAAAATGAAACATTTCCATCGTCGTCTAATGGACAACCATAATGGCAAAAACAGATGTCAGTGATAACCCCGGTATAGTCCCAATAGAATTAGGAACAGCCAAGTTGTAAAACTTTTCTCATACTTTTCTACATTATTACGATACTTCTATAATCACAGCAAATTACAAAAAAATAATGAATTATTACGAGGAATCAGAATGTGATCAATAACAGTACCAAATACAGAAACACGCTCGAAAACTACACTAGTTTTAGGCTATCTTATTAATCTTGTAGACGAAAAAATAATCCTGTTCATAACTCAGAGTAGGACCTATCATAAAACAAATTTCTAGAAACATGGATGCAGAAGATAACCGAAGAATAACAAATATTATCGATCACATAAAACAAAATCAACAAGTTCAATATTTTCTTCAAATTAATAACCAATTTTCAGTTAACATAGAAATCATTCGTAAGTACAACAGAACTGTTGAAGATATACAACAATTATATCTAAACTTCCCAAGAACATATAGATTTTTTATGGACAGGAAATACACTAAATCAACTCATTCAGTTATTTAACATTGTTTTGAATATATTTCAGGATATTGAGAATTCTTTATTTTTTTTTGTAATCTTAATGCTATTCACCCCAGTATAATTTACAAATTTGAACTCATTAAAGAACTCAACAGAATCGCATCGTATGAACAATTGTGATCTCTTCATTAATGAACAACCATTAATATTCAGTGATACCTATCTGGGGAAACCTACTAACTTTCAACCACTCATCGCAGAAGTAGAAAAAGCTCCCCAAATTAACTTAAAACGTTTACAATTCACGAAATTATCAAATAATATCCAACAAATCGAACTAGAAAGTATTCAAACACTGGACATTTACCATCTATCCGGAACCGCATTCTTATACGTCTTAATGCTATGTGTATATATGTTAGATCAATCAATCCGGAGGAGGCCAGTAACAACCTTCAGTTATCCCAATTCAACGTCGACGACGCTAAAATTTAACCTTCACCGAAGTTGAAAGACTACGATGGGAGAAATTACATTGTATAACACGATGACACCAGAAGAAATCCGAGCCTGGTCAGCGCAACGGAGTTTATAAATTTTTTGTTGTTTGTTTGTCACTCTTTTTCTTGTCTTCTGATGCGGCATTTTTGAAATAAAAATTGCTGATCATTTATATTCCCTTTTATTTTCTTATAAAAATTCAGATTACAATAATTAAATTATGTAACATTTATTTTTAAGCAACATGTTTACATTAAACATAATGTATTAAAAAGTTGGTTCTGTTATTAGGATCATTACTATGAAACAATATTGATTGTAACATTCCGTCAAAATAGCAAAAACAATCATTATCCATGAACCAGTTTTCAGTTATAACATCAAAACCAAGTGATTAAACGCAACAACGGCAATAATTAACGTGGAAAAGAGCGATTTTGCAAATCCGTAATATTACGAGTAAATTCGATATTAACTGTACAAAATAAATTTGCAGCAATGAGAGGTTTCGGTGCGCGGCATCGATTGACAAACATTAGAGAACCCCACGAACGGAATTATGATGGCGCTTACTGCAACATCTAAAAAAGCCTCCTCTAATGAATACGCGACCGGGTTGACAAGTTTATACCGGCTGTAATTCAGGCCCGAACCGGCAATAACGTTTCACCGTTGGATGTTTATATAGTAATCCAGATATATTGTTACTTTATGTCCGTAGTTACACTGACATAGTATCAACCATACATCACGGTCTTGCCTATTCACATTTTGATTGCTGTTTAATTGGTATTATATTACTACCAACGACTAATTGTTAATTAATTAATATATCTCAATTATACGATTTAATAACGCGTCATTACGAAAAAGCAGTGATACTCGTTTCAACCGTGGAAATAAATAATAATGCCAGAGAGAAAATGATTTCGGCTGATTTCCGAGGGATCTTTTTCTCCAAGCCTCAATCCCCGCGGGAACGCTGACTACAATCCAGTGCGCGACTCCTAAAGAATTATAACTGTTGATGGCAGCACTTTTGCATCTGTACACGATCTTACTGCGCTTAAGTTATTGCCGTGTTTCAAGCGAGAGTTTATGCAGCTTTTAGTTTTTCGTAATCTCCGGTCTTGGATGCTGATCTTTAATACAGAAATATATGAGATTTAAAACTGGACAAGGGATGAGTTTGTAAATTAATGCAGCAGACCGTTTAACAATCAATTATTATTTTTTTAATGAAATTCCCATTGAATAAAACATTAAAACAGGAACACAAAGCAAAGCTTATGGTAATTTAAATCTGTAATATATTTTCAGGGGAATACCGCATATATACATTGTATGGTAACTGGAAAAATTATTGTGTAATATTTATTGTCGATTTAATCGCTTTATTCTAATTTAATGGCCTGTGTATGGTTTATGTTAGTAATGTTAATGTCATAAATACAGATGATACTGACTACACAATTGCTGCGCGTATATTTCATTTTTTCAGCGCGGTAATTACAGAATATATTGAGCCCATAAGAACATAAAACACCCCTAATTCCTGAAAAACTCGTTTTTTATACGCCGCCAAACTATAAACAGTAGATTCATCAATGCACGATATAGTTTGGGACCCAGACAGCCAAATAAAGAATCGCACGTCCGAAAAAAGCTCTCGCATGAAATGTTAACAGCGTCGGTAATGTTTAACAGCGCGAAAACACGAAGCCGAATAAATTTTATATTTAAATCCATGTGCTAACGTACTATTTATATGTGGTTTATGCGCCGGTAATGGAAATAAACAAGTGACCACTTGCGTTTCGTTTTCATAGGGGCGACTGTGGTGGGGATGGTGCACCCTGATCTTGATAAGATTTCGGCCGATTTTTTTTTTTTTTTTTTTTTTGTTTTTGTTTTTGACCACGCGCCCTCGATGGATTATCTTTGGTCACGAGACGAGAACAAATGAACTTTTAATGCGAATGAACTGACTAAAATTAACATTCTTGTGCAAAAATAAAACAAAAGTAATTACTTTACTGTTTTATTTTTTATTTTCTATTAGTTGAAATAGTGTTAAACATTTAAATAGAAATATTTTACACACATTTTTCATTTGGAAAGTACAATTAAACCAAAAAATTACCAAAATTACCATATTATCAAAAATAATAATAATACTAAAAATAATTTATGAATGCCAATCTAAAAAAAGACATACATTTTTAAATTAAAATGGTTTCTCTCTTATAACTACTAAAATTATCGAAGTACACTATCGCTCATATGCAGAGCAAAAAATTAAAAAACAATCATTTTATTAAAAGAACAACTCTTTTTAATTTAAATTAATTTCTAATTAATAAGTGTCTAAATATTTCGTACCTCAATTTATATACGAATATCTTTACTTACATAGTTTTTATACAACATTTTATTTCGGATTCATTACTAAAGCAACCAACCCTATATTCAATACAACTGATTTTATAATTTATTTCTGTTTCCGACATCGTTCCTTAAAGCTAAAAATGCCTATAAGTGACCATTTATAAATTAAACAATAAATTGTACAAACATTTACAAATTAAACAATAAATTGTAGAAAAGTTCGGGAATGATGAAAAGCAGAGTAAAATTGTAGATTTAAATTTAAACAAATCGATCATTTCGAAGATGATTTCCAATTTTAACAGAAGGAATACACTGGAGGAAGTTTCGAAAATTAGTAGAAAACGCAATATAACAGAGCTTTGGACAAGACATTTTTATCAGCGCATCCAGCTTAAATCAAAAAATAAACGAACTCAGTGTTTTAGGAAGTACCATAAGATGAAGACTAAAAAGAGGTGGTCTCTATGGTAGAAAACCAGCAAAGAAGCCCTTCATTTCTACAAACTATAGAGCAGCAAAACTACTTTTTGCAAGAGAACATGTGAACTGGACAGATGGGCAATGGAAAACACTTTTGTTTTCTGATGAAAGTCGGTTCCAATTATTCAAATCTGATGATTTTATGGGTAAGAGAACCAATTAATGAAAGGTATAATCCTAAATACACAATGCCCACTGTGAAGCATGGTGGAGGAGGCGTTATGGTTTGGAGATGTTTTTCTAGGTTTGACATGGGACCGGTGTGTAAGTTAGACGGGATTATGGATCGTTTTGTTTATCGTGACACTCTGTAGAATCATATGCTTTCATTTGCCGAAGATAACATGAGTTTAAGGTGAACCTTCCAGCACGTCAACGATCCGAAACACACGTCTAAATTAGTTAAAGAATGATTCACTTCTCAAGGAGTACGTGTCATGTCTTGGCCAGCATAAAACCCAGACCTCAATCCAATGGAAAACCTTTGAGATGAAATCGATCGAAACATCCATGCAAAAAGACTGTCAAATATGAATGAACTCTACGAAGAAGTTCAAAATCACTTAAAAGAAATTTCGAACGATTATATTGAAAAGGTACAAAAATCAATGAAGAAAAGGTGTTTAGAAGCTATTAAAAATAATTGGTATGCTACTAGATCTAAATAAAAGAAGGCTAAATGTATGTAAGGTTGTTGTATTATAAAGTTGCTCTACTTTTGACCCTTAAATATTTTTCAAATATTAATAAATACCTAACAAAACCCACTAATAAACAATTGTATTACTGTATTGTTTTTATCAAACATACTGCGTACCTGACAATAATATGGATATTTAAACGTAAACTTTTATCAAGACAGATGAAAAGTTGCTCTACATATGAAAATATTTTTCCAATATCTTTTCAAAGTTAATGATAATATATATATATATATATGTATATATATATATATATATATATATATATATATATATATATATATATTTACTAAAATCACCATTCATTCATTAATATCAAAAATATTAATCGTACACATAATATTAAAAGAAATTTGTAGTAAATTTATTTCTGACAAAAATATTTATATTCAATTTAAAATGTTTTATCTCTCTTGTAACTTTCAACAGAATTTCCGAAGTGTTTCGGGGCCGAATAATAATTGAAGCTCTATTTTATTTCTGTCGAAGTTTTGGGGAGGCACTTAAAGAAATTTTTTGCGGCCGCTTTTTCATCCGAGGGCAATTATCGATTTCGATTTAAGGCAATATATTATTCTTTATGTTATCTGTCCCTTACAAGGGGCTGGCTTATTTTAAAGTGGTGGCGTAGTTATACGAGAGCGCGGGGGCTAAATTATTTTTAAGCGGGCAATAATCATTCCCGTGAATGAGTCAATCAATATACAGGCCTGTTGTCCCGCAAGATGTGAACGGAAAAAAGGGAACAACGGATAATGTCTGCTTCGGAAAAAGAATGTCAAGATTCTAACGGATTAGCTTTTTATCGACAGCCATTACCGTAACCCGCACAACGTTATTTTTGCCGACGAATTTTCACTTCCAAGCCGATTTTTTCTCTCTTGTAAAAGTAAAATACATACACAACCACTTTCTATACATTGAAAAATCGAAGTGGAAATCTAAATCCTTTTTTAAAGCTTAAAATTTGAATGTGCTGTTCCCGTATACGTATAATATTGTCTTATTGTTATTCGGTCATAAATTTCAAACACGTATTGTTTGTTTTGACCTGAAACACTAACGGTAATTGATTCAAATTTATGCACCAGCAAAATAGAAACAGCAATAAAATTAATTAATAAAACGGTGCAACGGAACATGGTAACTTTTACATCAAAGTTGGCGTTTTACTGAACAATTTCCTGAAATGTATCGGTGCATTTCCTCCATTTTGTTGCAGGATAGTCCATATTGTAAAGGCGGTGTTTAGTTACGTGATGTGCTGTGGAAATGATGCTTGGTTGCAGTTAAATGTTTTGCGAACATGTAAGTCAGTAATCCCACGGGTTTTATTAATTCATTTCGGAATTAAATGAATATTTAATGAACCAATTACTGACGGATATTGACAAACAAATTGGATTTTTAAAAAAGTACTTGAATGATTGATGAGGCGAATGAAAGCGAGTTTTTTTTCTTGGATACATAAATAACTTTTTAAAAGTGATTTTTATGTGATTCACCTGAAGGGATGGCGTTATAGAAAGGGCGTCCAACCCTCGAATGTAGCGAAAAACGGTCTGTTTGACAAGGGTAAGTCGGTGACACAATAAATGCACCTTTTGATTCGCATTCAATGGGGCTCATTTCTGTCGGCGAATCGACGTTGTATTAGTCGCTGCAAGCGATATTTCCAGAGGGAGACACACAAATATTTGATTTTACGAAATGATTTTCAGAAATTGAGTTATGTACAGTAGAGAAAATGACAATGTTCGAAGGGAAATCTCAACGTTTTTATAATATGTTACATAAGACCAAGTTTTAATGTTTATAACAAATTACATAAAAAACAAAGTTGAACTTTATTCTGATTAAGAAAATTACGAAAACGAAAATGAAAAGTTCATCCTAAATATAATTAAAATTTATCTCTAAAAAGAATAATATGTTTTTTACTTTACTGTGCGTCGTTTGAAGCAAATAATTTTCGTTATTTCAAAAATCAGAATGGCAATGACATTATATAACAACAAGTATATTATCAAAAAATAATTCCAATCACCAACTAACCAGAAAAAATATAGGTATTCCAACAATGTGACAACCACCTATATAAATTAAACAAAAGTGCACCAACCACAAAACTTTTAAATTAGTAATAAAACTAATATCACCAAATTAATAAAACAAATTTTATTAAAATTAAAAAAAAAACAATATTATCCACTTATAATATTGTTTGTAGGAGCATTTTTCCAATTAGTACTTGATGGGTCTTCCCTTGCTCTACGAACATCTTCCACCCTCCTTAGTAAAATTAATGAACGAATAAATTCTTGATTCACAGCTTAGGAAGCTTCAAGGCGGTCTCATACGTATTAGTAATGTCATGAATTTGAAACGACAAATTTATAAATCGCACGATGAGGTCGAGCATTGTCGTCTAAAAAAACAAAATCTTCTGGAATCTGTTCCAAATTCTTGAGAAAATGGAATAATCGGTTGAATAATCAAGTCGTGACATTCCGGAACATTCATATTTTTCGGTTTAATATGAGCAATTCCGTGCATGTCTCTGAATATATTCCGTCCTACACTGTTACAGAGATGGTTCCAAATACTTCAACTGGAACCATGTTTGGCTCATGTCTTTCGAACAACCCGATGCACACTGTTTAACTTATGGTCTCGGAAATGTCTTCTGGCTCTTAGACCAGCTGTATGCAATCTTCTCGCAGAAATATTAAAAAAATGGTTTTGCCTTTTGGTCTCAGCTCGTTGTCGAACTGATCGCCATCATATCGCATATTAACTTTAACACATTCAACTCATTTTATTGCATTCACCTCTTTTTCAGTTAGTACTACCTTTAAAAGACAGCTGTTAAAATTTGATGATATTCTATTAATTAGTTTGTTATTGTGCTAAGAGTGACGCTACTTTTGTTATTTTCAAAACAATTTCCTGTTTTAATTTTACATTACACTTGATGGGAAAAAGTACCGTTCAAGCAAAGCAATGGCTTGAAAAGTGTTATGTGGACTCATACAACAACAATAAAACATTGATTTGCTGACTTCAGACGTGGTTGTAAACACACCGATGAGGCAGAACGCAGTAAAAGTACAAATGAGGCGGTAACACCAGAAAATATAAAAAAAATCCACAAAATCGTTTTGAGTGATCGAAAAGTGAAGTTGCGTGAGTTAGCTGACATCGTAAAGATATCAAAAGAAGGTGTTGGCTTTAGATTGCATGAGCATTTGACTATGGAAAGCTCTGTTCAAAGTGGGTGCCGCGCTTGTTCACTGGTGACCAAAAACAAGAACGTATTGATGATTCTGAGCAGTTTCATCGTAACAAACCGGAATTTTTGCGTCGATAGGTGACAATGGATGAAACACGGATCCATCACTTCACTCGTCATCTGAGTGGACACCAACTGGTGAACCTCATCCAAAGCGACTGAATGAATAACAATCAGGTGGAAAGGATATAGCCTCGGTATTTTGGTATGTGCATCGTGTAACATTCATCGACTATCTTGAGAAGAGAAACACCATCAACACTGAATATTATATAGCGTTATTGGGGCATTTGAGGCCGAAATTGCATTAATTTCATTAAGACAACACACCGTGTCACAAATCAATCAAAATAATGGCAAAACTACATGAATTGAACTTCGAATTGCTCCCACATCCACCGTATTCGCCAGATTTGGCTCCCAGCGACTACTGGCTGTTCGCAGACCTCAAAAAAATGCTCGCCGGTAAAAATTTCGCACGAATGAAGAGATTATCGCTGAGGTAAAAGATAAGTCGTTTCACAAAAGTGGTATTAAAATGTGCGGTGCTGGAATGACTGTGTTGCGCTTAATGGAGATTACGTTGATGAATAAAGATAATTTTGAACAAAAAAAAATCGTGTTTTCTTTGTTAGGTTCGGGAATTTTCAGCCCATGTGTTATAAGATATTATACATTTGAACTTCTTTGAGGCATTTTATGGTCTTAAACAACAGATAAATTAAGAGTGAACTGAATAAAATGTGATCAAATCATGTTTTTGGAAATATTAAAATAATAATACTAGTCAAAGCAAAATATATTGAAAATATTTTTAAATCTATTTAATATAGGAATTACACATTTCAATTTTCATTCATACGCACAGTGTATGTGATCCCAAATTCAAAATAAATGACGAATTACAAAATAAATTAAAATTGGGTGGTATCTAAACAGTTTTTAAAATTTATTCAAAATATTAAAATTAAAAATTTCAAATTTATTCCAAAAAAATTAACATTTAGGTTAAAATAAAATTATAATAAAAATAGTTCAGTACAACTCACTAAAAATTTAGTGAGTAATACAATTTAGTTCTTATTAATTTGGTATGGTTAATTATTATATTGGAAGCAGATCGATTCTGATTGACGTGTCTTACGAATTATTATAAATATGCAGTATTTACATAATTAAATAAAAATGTCCATAGCTATAGTTGTTTGGGTTTATAGGTCGACGTTTGTTGGAATTAACATATTTTCTGACGTTTCACTAGCACGAGTGGCTTCAGAGGTCTGATTTGGTTCGTGTCACTTTGACGTCATGCTAGAGAAACGTCAGGAAATAATTCCAACAAACGTCGACCTGTAAACCGGAAAAACTATACATATGGAAACAATGGTCATGAAAGCCTTAACCTTTACATTAAATAAAAATGTAATTGTCACAAATTGAAAAATGCAATTGAAAAGTTTGATAAATTTTAAGAACCGTACAGAAACTCAATCAAAACATTGCCGCCCCCGGGTGGGCTCGAACCACCAACCTTTCGGTTAACAGCCGAACGCGCTAGCCAATTGCGCCACGGAGGCTTCTGATAGAGATGTTTAATTAGAGATATTTATACACAAAAAGAAAATATTATTTCATAGATATTTAATAAATGTATCTATATAATGTATCATGACAAAACGAAAAATAATTAAAATAAAAAAATTAAGCAACATTAAAACAGAAAAGACCGAAAATTGCAGAATGTTTGATGGTAATTGTGCAATTGGAATCCGTGGAACGTGCGATCGAGATAAATAAAAACGGGCGAGAACAAGGAGTCTTAGATTTACGGCTCCTAAATAAATATCACGGCATAATCCGGTACGAAGAACGCGACATACGTTCGAAAGCGTTTTATTTTTTCTTTCTCGTCCTCATCGTGGCCAGGTGCTGCGTTCTATGGCCTGCAGTTTATTTTATTTGAGCGCCCCGTTGAAAAAGACGCTATATTATTTTTTATTTTATGTAAATATTCATGAAATATCGCCGCGCTTTTTCGCCGCCCGGTCTCTTTGTCACCGCGCCGTAAAATCTTATATTTATACCGGGACATAAATTCACCCTTCAGAAAAACATGTTAAATATTAAGGAATGTAAAAAACCGCAAGCCCTTTTTTGCCGTAGGAAATTAAAGACATTATCATTGGTTCGGAGTTGGTAATGTATTTTGGGGGTTTGAACTGGGGACCGATATATCGTAGCAAATCCATTGAATCGGACGCGTCATTAAATAATAATTAGGGCCTCGAAAAGGTAAACACTACATCAAAATAAAACTTGATCTCGATTATTAACGTTCGCCTGGAGATAAGCTCGAAAAACCTCTGCTAATTAAATTATAAGTGCGATCGTTTGCATTAAGGCCACAATTTTGATAGAGATAAATTATGACGACAGTTAAAACACTTTATTGCGACATTCACTTAGATATACATGCCGTAAAAAACTAAAAATGGCTCATAAATAATGTGTTCCTTTACTGGCTTTTTATAGTTCGTCGCCTGCTAATATTAAATTTATCGGTCGGGCGTTTTAAATGAAAAATGACTTTTGATAAAACGCAGTGTGCATTCACAAATAATTTGTTTCGAATACATATTTTATTAATGGGAAACGCAACTTTCCAACCCCTCAGTTACATTCATTCGTTACTAACCCCATTAAGATCGGTGCCGCGAATAAGATAATTAAGAACGTAATTAACTGTACTCAACGTTTATTCACATTAAGGACGATCGGAGGCGAAATGCAGCGACCAGTTAAAAGGTTGCACCCGCTCATTTGAATTTAAGACCGACCGGAACGGAATACACATACGTTAGTCGCGCGATCCGGGTCCCGGAACCCGACCGACCCCAATTTATAACTCTCGTTCGCGACTGTCCTTTCATTCTCGCCGGGTTAATTGGATAAATTATTTACGACAGGTATTTGTATCAACTTTTTGAATTTTAATCAATAGTTGGTGGCACATTATGTTGTACCACAACAGACAACCACAATTACGAGTAATGAGAACAGTTATTGGACCAAATATAGTTTGATGCCTCTGTTATTGCATCCGTTCTCGTTTTAATTCACAGTAATTCGGACGATTTTAGTTGAAATAATTAAAGTGAAACGACTAATTCCGTAGCGCATGATTCCGTTATTCATTAGTGAATTTCATTACCGAGATATGAAAATATCTAAGTGGGAATTCTCATTTTTATGCGGAGAGCGTCATAAATGCGACACTTAAATTTATGCCGGCAGTAATTTTATTTAATGTAAAAATAAATTAAAAGTAGTTATGAAATCGTAAAAAGTAACCCGTTAAATATTTTAATTCGAAGTACGAATATGTCCGGACCTTTGTTCCTGATTTATATCCGGGGTAAGAATTTTAATGAAATTAACTCCAAGGATCCTTGTGTCACTGCTGCATAAACAAATCAAAGAATCCTCCGAAAATTTACCCAAGTGAACAGTACCTAAAACCTATTTAACCCTGACACTTTTCTGGGGCGTGACAAAAATCTAGTCATGCTGTTTGGGGTGCGTCAATCTCAATCACGCTTTCTATTATATCCGATTAAGTGCACAGATAAGAAAGGTGCAGTTAATCCCAACAAGCTCATCCCGATACAACCTTTAGAAAACTGAAAACCGACCATCATCAATATCGAAACACACCCGTTAATGCAGTGATCTTTTCTCAGGACTGAATGTGGACAGGATGTTTTGTTGGGCGTGTTATCCTGGGCCCTTTTAAAGGTGCGCCCACAATAAAACAACCGACACGAGGAAAACGCGTGCATCTAGGCACTTAGTCCCGGTTTATTCTAAACCGAGTAAATCAATCTCGGGGCCAACGCACGCACGGGAAAGAGGCCACCGTTAAATATTGTTTTGTGTTTTCCCGCTGCTGAAAACACGGTTTAAACATTAACGAATTAGTTATAAATTTGATTAACTTTGCTTTTCTATTTTTGTGTATGAAATATATTAAAAATACCATTTGATGACGTTATTGTATAAAAGAGAAATAAATATTGTAACAATTAAAATATTAAATAACATTGTTTAACTATGAAAATGCGCAAACAGCAAAAAATTTTAATATTCAAACAGAGCAGGGACAAACAGCGCTGATAATTTTAAATCAGTTGGTACCTTAAATTTATTCCAATTCTAATCTGGAAAGGCGAAGCGGCGATATTTCCACGACGTCGGGCAACATGGGATTACCAAGCGATTTTCTTTTTTTACGAATTTAATGCATTTAATTAATAAATTCCTGAATAAAACAGACCCGTGACATTTTTCAGGCTCATTCGTTCTCTTTTGACTCCCGAACTTCACGTTCTGTTTTGTTGCATTCCGCTCGTTCTTTTCGTTACGTTATTCCGTTCCATGCAAATGTGGGTTTCATTGATTTTTTTATATATGGTCAAATTGGCTTAAATTTAGTGGAATTAGTTCCAGTAAATCATGGTATAAAATTGGTTTATTAATATATCCAAAAAACAGTACTGTGTGTTAGTGGTTGTCTATTATACAACGAGATAATTTGTCGCCATCTATCCTTCGGTAGCTGTAAGTTTGCCTTTATTCTAGTTACAATGATCCATTCCATAATTAATTTAAGGAATTTCATTTCCACTCATCATAACATAGTAGCCATCAATCTGGCCTAATCCTTTCTCCTTTTGATTAATACCGGGCTGAAAACCAAAAACGAAAGAAAAGAAAAAATGATTTAATTAAAGGAATTGGGTTAATGGAGTGGCGTTGGTGTAGCAGCGTGCGTGCCAGCGCCTTAATAGTTCTACCTGGCATGTGGTCACTTTAAATATAGACTTTAATTACGTTCAGTGTTTGCCGATGGTCTGTTCCGATATGATTATCTCGACACTACGATTTTTTCACCTGTCCTCAGTTACCGGGAATGAATTTAAAATGGGACAGGGACAAATAGATCCGAAAAGGTTACAAGTGTTCGAGATAGGCGGGTTGCGGCATAAATTGCGGATGCACGCACCCGAACAATAATAAACTCGGCTCATTGTATTTGAAGTAATACAAAGACACCATCCATAAACCGGGAAAGCGTCCGATTAGACGTGCATAAAACAGGAGGAGGCATATTTGGCGCACCTCCGTCAGATAAGCATGCATTCCGTGCGACGCGAATTTTACGACGTTAAATAAAGATACACACAAAGGATGTATATTCAAGTATCCATACGAATTACCGTTTTATAGTCAGATAAGATTGACGGTATCGTAAAACTCCAGACGTGGATACTTATGCAGCAACAGGAACAAATACGGGAACCGATCGAACACGTCCATCGCAATCGTCATCGTATTTTGTGTCGGTTTTCGGACGGCCGCAGAAAATTTCATAATCCGCAACATCCAGACCCGAAAACCGGGTCAAGAACCTAAATTCGGACCCTTTTCGGTCGGTATCGCATCGACCGCAGCTTTCACGTATCCGCCCTAATTAATGCAACCGACGCGGATCCGAATTAGATAGCTTAAGAACTTTAAAACGCCATTAAACCTATGGAATAAGTGCGCCGCAATGTTACCACAACCGCATTATCGTCTCTTTTGTTTCCAGCATGTTGCATCACCAAGTGATGGCGCCACGTTATGTTTAACATGTCTAGGCAACCGGTAGTGTATTGAGGGAAAAATTTGCATGTTCAACATTGTAACGAAGGATTTTAACAGAGTTTAGGCAAGCAAATGTAGTGTTAGGAACACTGGAGATTTGGGTTTTGCGGTTGACGGTAATTTACTATTCATATAGGATGTTCGGGGTGCACCGTTCCGCGTCGGGATGCAAATGCAGAATAATCTCCATCAGTGTCTTATCTCTCCGTGAATCGATCAAATACCCTAACGGGCACAAATTGTATCCAGCTAATGCGTTTTCATTATTGAAATTAATTCCGAAAGGAAGTTTTGAGTTTTGTGTCTGTTTGGACGGCAATAGGAAATTGGGTGGGCGGTTACGTTAAGCCGATCGCTCGTGGCACGTTTTTATTGTTATTATTTTTTCATTTTTTTTTTGTATCGTTTTTCGGTCGGTCGAGTAATTATGTGAGCTGCTGTTTTAATCCGAACCGGGCGCATAACTGACGCTCACGCGAGTCCTGCGGTTGCGACGGAAATGGGGAAAACGACGTGGACCGGCGAAAAGTGGGTTAAATATCCGATATGTTATGTACAAATGTTTAATAAACAGAATAATTTGCAGTGCAAATTCCCCAAGATAAAATCCGCTTGCAACAAAAACGGATGAAATTTTCTGCTACAAGTGGAAAATAATTTAAAACTATTCATATTCAAGGCGGAAGGAGGGTGACTTTTTATAATAACAAGAAATTTGACATAAACATAAATATAATTGATGTGGTGAGCCTTGCAACAAGCAAGACAACACGCGATTTATAAATAGTTGTGATTCTATTTCAGAGCGTTTAAAAATAATTTGCATTTTGAAACATTTAGTCTTGATCTTGACGTGCTAAAAACTTTAGCCTTAACCTATTCGAAGCAGGGAACAGTTTATCCTCGTGGAAGATCTGCACTGTTATACATGCAATTTCAGAAAGAATATGGCAAAAGTCCTTGTAAGGAATCGACTCGTTCTAATGTTGTCCCCAGTATAAATATTTCATTCCGCATAATCCACCTTGAAACGTAAATCGAATGAGACACAGTCGTCCTTTAAGCAAGCCTTTGTGCGATAAGTTTCCAAGGAAAATGTCGACGCCTCGTCCTGCGGAGTATTTTACATACGATATTAAGTTTATATTTTCCTGCGGGAATTTGCAGCAGTGAATTGTATCAAAATAAAATTGGAGGTTGGAAATTCGATTTATGAATATATTTAAAAAGTTTCGCGCGCATGAAACTTTTATAACGAATGTGCAAATATATTTATTTATATTCCATGTTCCCGGGATGTTATCTTCGTTGTTATACTTTTAAACTAGTTTTAGGTCTCGGTCTCGTAACTTATTTTCACCCTTTATACTCTAGTAAAACTGTAAAAGTCAGCTAAAACATATTTCGCGTTTATCATGTTAATCATAAGAGATGAGATGGAAACGAAACATTTTTTATTCGTGTTCCTGATGTAATATTTTCACAATAGGCTCGAGTTTACCCTTTTCTTCGGTTTCCTTTTCACTTATGTCAACATATTGATATATGTGTACACAACCCTGCCTCGGAAAGATTCTAACTTTGTATACTTTCTTGTCAACGCAAATATTAAACGCAATTTGCATTTGTACAGACACAGGGATTTTGATTCCAAAAAAAAAACTTCCCCTTATACAAATATTGATTAATCAAAACAACCTCTCGCAGAATTTACACAACAATTCGTTTTTTGATATTCGCCTGTTTCATATGCAGATTATTAAAACACGTTGAAATATGCATGGACGTTTACGTGCAATAACATCGTTACAAAAGGTGCATCAATACATCGAATATGAAAGCACTCGAAGTGTTTTGTCATGTCGATGCATATTTTATTGGTTTACAAAAAGACAGGTCGCATTATTGCATTTTATGTTCTCAATTATTCCCTTTTAACTATTAAGCTGATTTTCCTTGCGCATTTCGTGCATCCTGATCCGTTTGCATATTCAATCCGATTTGCATCATATAAAGCCACCTTGCATTATTCAAACCTGTTTATGCTAGTTTATAAATTTTCATTCGCATACAGGTACGTTACTCGACCAAAAACTGTTCAGAATGTCAATATTTGACTGCATTAATTACTGTATCAACAGATGGTTACAGCTTAAGTTACACGATACTCGATTGAATCGATTGAGTTTACATATTTCCAAATTGGGGTAATTATTTTAAAAAATACAAAACCTCTGTTAGAGCCAATTGCAGCTGGATAATACAATGGAATTGTGCTGGAACACAGTCACAAAACAGCACGGACCACTTAAGCTGCAAATCCACAGCGAAATATGCCAGAAAACAGAGAACAACACGACCAATTAGCGGTTTAATTAAAATTAATAAAACATCAGAAAGAAAAAAGTGAATAATTGATGTACATCAATTTACGCAATCGTTCGTTATCTACCTGCACTCCTCTGGATGAATTTTATTTTGAGAACTCCGTATCTCCGTTAAATTGCGGGTAATTAAATCGAGGGCACTTGATTAAATTATTAGGTAAACTAGATTATTTCGTTTTTAATTGTTTTATCTTCGAAAATGCGCTGTTTCATTCCGACGTCGGGTAATTCAATTAAACTGGGCATTGAGTCATGTTGCGCAAATTATTGAAACAAACTAGAGAATGGCATTTTGAATTATGCAGCCCTTCAATTATTTAATGATTAATTAGACGTTCCGGGGAATATGCGTCTTTTAACGAACACATTTAATATTTAATGTCAACTCGGAATCAATTTGTTGACTGGCTCGTTCTTAATGTGAAAATATTACGAAGGAATGGGATTAAAAAATATTTTATTTCCGCCTGAAATTCTCATGTGATTAATATGCTGACTCGGGTGAATTTTATATTTAAAAAGAGGGAAAAATCGAATACGTACAGGACAACATCCGGATTATACAGAGTTTAAATATAAGTAAAAATGTATTTTACACGTTCATTATGGAATTTTTCATAAATCCAATTCGCAAACCTCCAATTTTATTTTTACATATTTTATTACCGGGAAGTCTCGTAGGACAATACAAAGTTTAATACTGATATAAAAAAACGTCCGCAGTACGAAATCCGGACATGTTTCCTTAGGGCACGCGAAACACGATTACGTCGCAATAGATTTGCGTTTGACAGTGCACAATACAGAATAAAATCCTTTAAAAAAATTGTTAAGTAAAACAGATCTTAAGACAATATAAGTTACGTTATTTTCTATTTTCTTAAATAAAAATAAAAGTTGCCTTCTAAATGTGTGTTTGCCTTTATTTATTAGAGTTATTAAAATAAAGCCTTACAAATTGTTTTACTATTCGACATCATTAATACTAAAAATAAATAAAAAGTTTAATTTACTGATTAGAATATTCGCCTCAGACATCCATCTTTGATGTAACAAACGCGTAATTACAAGATTCAATCAATCTATTCACTATTGAAAATACAAACGAATTTTATCAGCTCGGTGATTATCGGTTATCAATAGCAACAGGGCAAATAAATACAGTAATACACAGGTGCGTCATGTCATTACTAATTGTTCACTGATAACCATTAATAAAATGTCAAAAATACCGTCAATTACATTAAATAATGGCAAAACTATTCCGGTACTTGGTTTGGGAACTTGGCAAGTAAGTTACAACTTTTTTATTCGTAATAATAGTCTAACAAATATTCAATCGTACAATTCTATTTATTTAGGGTCCACCAGGGAAAGAACATGAAGTAAAACAAGCAGTTTTGGATGCAATCGACTTGGGTTACAGGCACTTTGACTGTGCCCACATCTATGGTAATGAAAAGTACATCGGAGAAGCCATCCAACAAAAAATTAAAGAGGGAGTGGTAAAAAGAGAAGAACTGTTTATCACCAGCAAATTGTGGAATACCTTTCACAAAACCGAACTAGTTGAGCCTGCTCTAAGAACCACCCTCGAAAACCTACAGCTGGATTATCTGGATCTTTATTTGGTTCATTGGCCCATTGCCTTTATTGAAGGTGGTGATCTTCGACCCACGAATCCAGATGGCACCTTTATCTTCAGCGACACCGATTATTTAGATGCCTGGAAGGGGATGGAGGAGGTATACAAAAAAGGCCTTACAAAAGCGATTGGTGTTTCTAACTTCAACAGCAAACAACTTGACCGCCTCATCAAAAACTCATCCGTCGTTCCTGCAGTGAATCAAGTATAGTCACATAAATGTAAAAGTTTTCAGTCAATTAATTTTAATTATCTTAATTTTAGATCGAGTGTCATCCGTATTTGAACCAGGTAAAATTGCGCACCTTCTGTGAAGAACGCAACATCAAAATCACATCGTACAGTCCATTAGGATCACCGACCCGGCCGTGGGCCAAACCGGGTGATCCAGACGTGATCAATGATTCCAACATCAAAGCGATTGCAGACAGGTACCAGAAATCTCCTGCCCAGATCCTGATCAGGTACAATATCCAGCTGGGCAACACAGTTATCCCCAAATCATCAAATCCTAAAAGGTTGAAGGAAAATGCTGATGTATTTGATTTTGTTCTGGCACCCGAAGATATGGCACAGATTAAGAAGTTTGAGTGCAACGGACGAATTTGCCCAATGAATGGGTAAGACTTTGGTTTTCGATTGTTTTTCTTATTATTTATTTATTTTTTTCGTTGTAGGGGAGAAGGAAGTCCTTATTATCCATTTAATGATGAATATTGATTTTATCCAATTTATTATTGTTAGTTTAAAATGCCTCAATTAAATACTTATATTTATTGGTTCTTTTATGTAGTTTCATTTTTACAATTAGTTGTTAAGTTCGATAATTGGACACAATTCAGTTAGTGGCCAACAGTTCGTTACTGGAAAAGTCAGCGTTTTTGGCTTGTAACTTTTAATAGTTGGCAGCTTCTAATGATGGATTAGAAACTAAAGACTCGTTTCGAGCACACGAAACATGTGAAACAAAAATAAACAAGTCTCGACGTTTTAACACAGGAAATCTCTATAGCGCCCTAAAAGTTTATATAAAATCTAACCAAAATTCTATTCACTTAGTTACAGCCCCAAGAGACTGGATTCTTTTATGGTTTAACAATTTATGATCCAACTTTGTACCCATAAAACGAACATAACGAAGGTGTTAAAAAGTCTAGGAGTGCAGTAAAGGTGAAAACGGAATGTTCGGTGCAACAGCTGACATTTCGGCTCGATCATTTAATGGCGAATCGGTGTCAATGCGAGACGCGTGAATTTTTAAAGCAACTAAACTGGTGAAAATGTTAAAAGAATTTTACATCTGACCTTTATACATTTTATTAGTCCCATATGTGCAATATCACCAGTCAAATATTCATCTTAATTTCCTGCTCCTTTAAGTAATCCATCCACGACAATGGAGACATACTATTTGCGTGAATATACGGAACGTTAATGATAGAAAGAATATCCTTAGGCTTAGAAGCTTTGTTGTAGCCGAAGGTGGGACACATTAGATCGGGGGACTTCGGGATGTTTTGCCAAAGTCTAATGAAGAATGATGGATTTGTGTCTATTCAGCGCTAAAAGTATCCGAAGTCACATCATACCGCCGGCCTGTCAACATCCTTAATAAAGATAGATTGATCGTATTCTACGCACACTACCAGTGGCGGAACACTAATTAACCTACACAAGTTTTTTTAACAAAAAGCTTCACCACAAACAAAACAAACATATAAAATCAAATTTTCCACATGTTCATTCGTTGTTTAACAATAGAGTAGGTAAAATAAAAATTTGAGTTTGCGATTGCTACAAAATAAAGCCGTTGAAGAAACTTTCTAATATATTCGGGAAAAAATCTCGGACGTACTGTAATTATGCTGTTTCAATAAGGTACAGTTAAATGCGAATGAAAATGCCACAAAATGGAAATTAATGAGGAACAGAGAAATAATTACACAAATAAACAGTGAAACTTCGGTAATTATAGCTTGGCGAAAGATTCGTGTGTAGTTGCACGTCAACAAATCACGGAACGTTTTACCTTTATCTTGGGAGACAACCGGTTGAAATTTTAATTAAAATTTTCGGTTATTTATGCAGGACGAGCCGGAAACGTCGCCGTGACCCGCAGATGTGGAAAATGTAGAAAACCGCTCCCGCGGAAAAATCTAAAGCAAACACGAAACATCGAATTAAACTATGAAAACTCTGCAATTACCGGGGAACTAGATCAGCGCTGAAAATATCCGGGACATTCGAGTGCTAGTGGTAAAACGTGATGGAAAATATCAAACTGGGAGTTTCGAGACTTTTGTCCGTCCCTCGAGTGGCTGAAAAGTAATACAGACACAGATGACAGACCCGGTTATCGGGCCCTCACCATCAATTATTGCAATGGGGTGCAGTCCTCCTTTTCAGGCTACCCGCCTTCTTTATTTCCTGTTCGGGCGCCCTGATTTACGGGACGCGGTGCGGGACTTGTCTTGCCCGTGCAGCGTCGTGCCGTCAGGGAGTTTTTAACCCTAAGTGGGTCGGCTGTATTCCACGGACGGTCGTTTAATATTCGCGACAGGGTTTCGGTGTTTATTACTTTGCGAATTGGGGTATAATGCGGTGCATTGTAATCATTCGCCTTTGCGGAAGTTGCGAAACTGGAACGGATTTTTCACGCCCCGAGCTGCGCTTGGCATATTTACTTTTTTGGACGGCACTGTATCAAAACTAAATTTAAATCTTCTTTCTTGCACAATATGTTATATTGAACGGAAATTTAAATAGTTTAAAAACAAAGTGACGAATGGCTACTTGGTAAACGAAAATCTAAAGAATCCCGTAATGAATATTTCTTAATTATCACTATTGTTTTGTTTATTTTAAATAAATCTTACATATTTAAAAAAATAATTTAAATAAATCTTTATTATAGACTACAATCGGTCTCATAATAACAAAATATGTATTCTAGAAATGGACCGTTTAAGTAATAAAATAAAAATTATAAACGACAAATATGGTAAATTTTCTAATTTTTGAGAAATTGTCGAAAAATTGTAAAAATTATGTAATTCAATTAGAAAATAAACTATAAAAATATAACATGTTAAGTGTTAAATAATAGAATTATCTAATTACGCAAAAAATAATGATAATTTTCGAGGATTTAAATATTTTGTTTGTATTATAAAAAATTTTAAAATTAATTTAAAGAATAGTAACTATAAAATGTCTACATTCAAAAAGAACTTGTTAATCAGTTTAAGGAAGTCCAGATTGTAGAGGAGGAAAGTATTGAAGCTCAAACTGAAAATTTCAGTGCTATTATATATATGAAATACGCTTTATTACAACAAACGTACTTACATTAACCCTCGACATCTAAAGTTTAACTGACTTGTTTTTTTTTCTTTTTAAAAACTGCCCCGTTTATACTTTCAATGATCAAAGGTAAAGAAATCTGAAGGATTTGTTACAAAACTAAATGTCAAAATGAACGGGTCACATCAATCTATCGGTGAAGATGATGACGTAAGCTAACATATATTATAGGAAACAAAAATTTAATGTTACATGTATTTATGGAACATCTCAAGATACACCAACTATAAAATGTTTATATGTGATGAAATAAAGTTCAAATTTATTCCATTTAAAATGTATATACTGGGTGTTTTACAACTTATCCGACAAATTTTAACCATTTATTCACAGTTACATAACAAGTTGATATATTAAAAAAAAAAAAAGTTGTAAAAAAAGTCCAACGGGAAATAAAATAAAGAATTAGAAAAGTAATAATGAGTATTTGGTTAAAATTTGTCGGATAAGTTGTGAAACACCTAGTAGATGTGATAAGAGCATTTACTTTGACATAAAAAATTTTAGAACCATAGTTAGTAAAAGTCTGTCAGTACTGCTTGATCATATATTTATGAATTTTGGTAACCCTATGGGACAAGTAATTACTAGTAGCATTTATGATCTGATTCACACGCTGAAAACAATCAGTCGGTATACTAAAAAGAAACAAATTAACTAATTTCAATAATAAGATCAATTGAAACAATAATTATCGATTCTAGATTCGAATATTTACAACATAAATGATTCAAGTTTGCAATATAACAATGATATAAATATATTTTTATTAACCAATGTAAAAAACTAATTTTGAAAACAAGGTATTTTAATGAAAGACAAAATAGTTTCCGTAAAAACAAGTCTACAGTCAAAGTCATTTATTGAGCCTTATGTAAGCTCATTGAATCTTTAAACAGTACATGCTCCCTGTCCCTAGACATACCAAAAGCGGTTGATTCTGTTGAACATAACGTAATCTTGCTTGATAAATTAGAGGAAACTGCTTGATGTAAAATTAAAACAGGACTTACCAAAATAGAAAGTTATATGTTGTTGCGGGGTTCCATATTGAGACCATTGTTTTATATACTCATACGAATCAGCTGTCTGGATTACTAGATGATAATTTGATTCAATTTACTGATGACACATGCCTCTGTGTTGGTGTCTGGCCTATCATATTCTCAAAACTTGGTTCACAAATAACAATCTAAGCCTGAATGTTAATAAAACCCAAATAATGAACTTTGTACCAAATAACATAACCAATTTCTTTGGAGTGAGGATGGATCGTAGACTTGATTGCAGAACATATGTAGATTACAAATACAGCTATGCCCTATAAACTATCTTACTTGCAAATATATGTTCCTTACACACTAATAATAATAATTATAACAAAGTTCCGCAAACAATTAGAATACTAAAACAATGAAAAGACTGAGATTAAAACTATTAAACTTCCTGTATCAGAAGACCTAGTATAGTATAGAAGAGTACCTAAATGATTGTGACAACATTTGAGGATATTTCTAAGGGATGCACTATCGCTTATATGTAGTACAACTTTAGAAATTTTCATTTGTCTTGATAAAAGTGTACGTTTAAATATCCATATTATTGTCAGTTATGCAGTATGTTTAATAAAAACAATACAGCAATGTAATTGTTTATTAGCGGGTTTAGTTAGGTATTTATTAATATTTGAAAAATATTCAAGGGTCAAAAGTAGAGCAATTTTATAATAAAATAACTTTACGTACATTTAGCCTTCTTTTATTTAGAATCTAGTAGCATACCCATGAATATTAATAACTTCTAAACACCTTTTCTTCATTGATTTTAGCAGCTTTTCAATATAATCGTTAGAAATTTCTTTTGAGTGATTTTGAACTTCTTCGTAGAGTTCATTCATATTTGACAGTCTCTTTGCATGGATTTTTCGATCAAGTTCTTCTCAAAGGTTTTCCACTGGATTCAGGTCTGGGTTTTGTACTGGCCAAGGCATGACACGTACTCCTTGAGAAGTGTCTTTAACTAACTTAGACGTGTGTTTCGGGTCGTTGTCGTGCTGGAAGCTTCACCTTAAACTCATGTTACCTTCGGTAAATGGAAGCATATGATTCTACAGACTGTCACGATAAACAAAACGATCCATTATCCCGTCTAACTTCACCAGTGGGCCCATACCAAACCCAGAAAAACGTAACCAAACCATAACGCCTCCTCCACCATGCTTCACAGTGGATCTAGTGTACTTGGGATTATATCTTTCATTAATTGGTCCTCTCAACTATGAAATGCCATCATATTTGAATAATTGAAGTCGATTGAAGGGCTTATTTGCTGGTTTTCTACCAGCTCCTTTTAGTCCTCGTTTTATGGAACTCACCAACACACTAAGTTCGTTTATTTTTTTATTTATGCGGGATGCGTTGATAAAAGTGTCGCGAACAACAAGCGTTTTTGTTTTCCTGTCCAAAGGTCTCTTAGTCTTGCGTTTTCTACTAATTTTCGGAACTCAATCAATTGTATTGATTATAGGGTTGGGTTGCTCTACTTATGAACTCTTTCCGAAATAAAATGTTGCATAAAAACTATGTAAATAAAGATGTTCGTGCGTGGAAAAATGTTTGTTAAAATATAATAAAAGTGTAAAATGTTAGAATTATCTAATTAGATAGGAAATAAAAAGTTTGGGAAATATTTATTTATTTATTAATTTAAATATAAAAAACTTATAAAATTGGACAGACATAATTGGATTAGTAAACTTTTTATTAATAAGAAATGTAAATGGAAATGAAATAAATTTCGAATACAGCTAAAATGTTGATTAAATTTCATTCATTCAAATTATGTAATAGTTCAATTAAAAACATAAAATTGGTTTTATTACGATAATTATCAAGGATAATTATAAGCAAACCTTGTTTGAAGCTTATTTAAAAATTGTAGGTTTAATGGTAGATAATTAGTGTCACGTTCCTTGTATTTAAACAGTAGTAAACCGACACGTGCGATTTAGAGCGAACCGATCATAGAGTAATTGACTGATCGCAATAACAGGCCGAACGCGAAAATTTTGATTAACCGCCCGCGAACCGTGAAACAAAACGTAAACCGTAAACTAATTACGCCCGACATAAATCTGAACCAATTCAAACTATAAAACACAGCGACATGAACTACGCAAAAGGGACAATTTATTTTTATGCACCCGAAAATCCGGCGTTTGGAATGAAAAGAGGGGCTAGGCTAATTGCGATCGTATTTATCTGTAATTTACTGCTGCGAACATTATCAGTATAAACCACTCTTAAACATCAAATCCTCTTTAGCATATTATATAGAATTAGCATCAGAACGGATAGTCAAAAACAAATCTCGTCCCCTATGCAGATAGCGATATTGCGAAAATGCCACTGTCACTGAATGAGGGGTGGGATGTAACCGACGTCAGTGGCGCGCTACATTTTTCCCAATCTGGATTGTTAATTACAGTTTTGTTGATGGGAAAATGCAGTTTCCATTCTATGAGGAGGGCAGTAAAACCGAGACGAGTCGTCATAACCAGTAATGTTGGCAAACAGGGAAATAATTTCCGACCTAACTGCACCACTTACAGTCGATTAGAAGAAAGTGGCCAATAATGGTCGAATATAAGAGGCAAAGTTTTCAATTTAACTTAATATGTGGCCGGAACGGGCGAATAACGCCGATGAAAGTTGCCGGGTAAACTATCGAATCGGGCTGGTTTATTTTTTCTTCGCTCGAGGACAGTAAACCATTACCGTTGACGAAACTGCGCTAATTTGTACGGTCTTGTTTAACGAGCATTAAAAAAACCCACTCGCCACATTCATAAAGAATAATTAAATCCCGTTACCTCCCGGATTCTTGTTACCGGTGCTGGTTCTCAAACCGCGATACTTGAAAATGCTTCCGGATGTCTATTCAATATGAAAATACGGGAATTGTGTAACATAGAAAAGCGTTTTAATGAAGAAGCTCTTGGCTCAGTTTTCGACAATTACGAATGCGCGGGTATTAAAATTTAAATTACAGTTCTCAAATATTCAAGTGGACAGTCCTTATTTTAACTAAAACAAAACGTATTGCAACGTTTCACTAATTAATAATTATTGTTCAAATTCTAACTTATAACCGCCAGCTTAAACAATAACGTAACGGTGGAAAATACACCATTTTTTAATGCAAACAGTCTGTATCAAATTAAATTCTATTAGGCTTACAAAATTAATTATGTCAAAATATGAACACGTCGTGATTGACTCATTGCATGTTTTTCTATTGAATTATGTTAATTATATGAGGTTGTAGATACGTGAATACTATCAATAATTGGTATTAATTTGTTGTCCCCAATATAATTAACACGTTTTAAAATTGATAAATGGGCTTTATAGTCCTGCGAGACCCGCAATAATTGAATGACACCGATAAATTGTGCATTTATATTTACCATTCTGATACACTCAATAAACAACCACTGGTATTTGCTGGAACCTTTTTAATTTATTTATTAAAAAATATTATTATTAGAAATGCCATTTTATAATAAGTAATATAATAGAATTTTGATTAATCAATTTAATTTTTAGTCAGTGAAATTGAATAATTAATTGCAGTGTTGTGTATATTTCAGTCAATATCTGGGTTATCATATATATTTATATCAATATTAAATACAACATATCAAACATAACGATATTTACTGGCATGTTTATTACCATTGAAAATTTATTCGGAACAAACACAATCGATACATGAGACTGGATATTTCCAGTTAATAAGCACATCAAAAACGATTAACATTGTATAAATAATTAAACTTTTGTAATTACTACCTACAATAAATAATGTGAAATCAAATACATCATCGCATAAACCGATGAGCATATTTGTTTTTAATTACAGACTCGTTTGATCATTTTTCGAAACAAGCCAACGAAATTTATTTATGCTGTTTGTTCATCAATTACGGCTTGGCTTATTCTCCCCTTATAACTTACCCCCATGCATTATGCGTACTACATGTTGTTTTAAGGGACCATCCCGTCAGTCCTACGGGACAACTGTCCATTTCACTTGAAATGCATCCCCGTAAAATCGATGATGAAAGTGACATCCCTTATTTCTAATGTTGTTCATCATTTCAAATGTGCTAAGATCCCGGAAACTACATAACGAAAATATGCTGCGGGCCTGATTGATATAATTTCCAAAGTACACATGCACGCACACGAAAGCAAACTCTGGCTTATTTATTTCGTGCCTTATAAGGAATACTTTAACGGGGAGGTTATGCAAATATCAGACGGGGATTTGCCGACAGAACGAAGATGTATCACGATATACCCCTGACGATTCAATCGATACACAATCTCAACTTTACCAAGATATCTCAGGGTATCGCTAATGAAACGTATCAAATCTAAAGTTATCAGTAAATATACATTATATTCAAAACAACATTTTATTGTAAGGAATTAGTAATGCTATTTTGCTAAATCTTTATATTAACTTTAACTTATATTTAAAGTAAAATAGAGAAATAATAAAATTATATAACAATATTTTTTGATGGACTAATGTAATTTTTTTGTAAAAATTAATTTTAGAAATATTCTGTAATAGTAAGTAAAATCTATATTACAGACCTCTGAACATAGACATAGAAATGGTCTCGAAAGCTATAAATCTAAAGTAAATTAATAATAAAACAAAATAAATTTTTTTCCGGATATTTAACAATTTAACCCATTTTTTAAATAATGTTATATTTAATGTGAAAAAATATGAAAAAAAAAACTAATTATTATAATTTTTTGGACATGGATTTTATTTTTTCTGAATTCTGGGTAAAGCAAAATAATAACAAAACAAAATAAACATTTTTCTGGATATTAAACAATTTTACCCGATTTTTTAAATAATGTTATATTATTATTAATATGAATGTGAAATATGAAAAAAACTAATTACTATAATATTTTTGGAAACAGATACTAATTTTTCTGAATTCTGGGTAATTATAATAAATGATATTATTGATAGTGAAAAAACAAAAAATATAAACAAATTTTCTATAGGTAAATTATTACAATTTTACCAATAATCTAAAATGAAACAGTAGACCAACAAAATATTTAACAAGAGACTTGACACACAAATGTTATTTTTTCTAAAAATAATTTAACAGTTTCACTAAGATCTCTAGATAATTTTAATTAAATTTGTTAACATTCATTGTTCTAAAGTAGAAAAGTGAAGAGAAAAAAATTGTCAACAATTATATTTTCTGTTAGTAAATTAGCATAATTTTACAAAAAATTTTAAATAATTTTAATTATTTCTTTTTAAAGAATAAATCTACTTTGCTAAATGTTATTTTTAACGTATATTTAAGTATAAAAAAAAATATTAACAATATTTTTGATAGACTTATGTCTTCACTACTTTTTCTGAATTCTGGGTAATTATAATAAATAACATTATTGATAGTGAAAAAACAAAACTATAAACAAAGTTTCTATAGGTAAATTAATACAATTTTACCAATAATCTAAAATGAAACAGTGAACCAACAAAATATTTAACAAGAGACTTGCCACATAAATGTTAACTTTTTCTAAAAATAATTTAACAGTTTCACTAAGATCTCTGAATAATTTTAATTAAATTTGTTAACATTGCTCTAAGGTAGAAAAGTGAAAAGAAAAAAAAAATAGTGAACAATTATATTTTCTGATGGTAAATTAGCACAATTTTACAAAAAATTCTGAATAATTTTAATTAGTTCTTAAGTGAAATAATGAGCCAACAGAATACTAAAAATGTAAATACATTAAGTAAATATTAAATTCTGGATTATTTTAACGCAACTTAACCATTAAACGCTTTAAAATTTCTTTTTATAAATAAAAACTGTAAATATTTGTCAACTTGTAATTATTTTAATAGACAGAAAGAAAAAACCAAAAGAGTCAAAAGGTTCAATATTTCGTATTAAATGCAATGCTTTCATTTTACAAAAAAAAATGAAATACATCGCATTTGATTGAAAAAAACCATCTGGGGATTCGGTGGACGTGGATATCAATTACGGACCAATTTAAATCAGTTCCGTTCCTTGACAAGTGTTCCACGTTGTTTTATTTTTTCCCGGGACGCCGCTCGTTTTATCTGGCGCGCCTTCACATCTCGGTCTCCCGGATTCCCTCCAGGATCGTACAAGAAAACGTAGTTAAGCCACTTCACCACATTAGTTCGTTTCAATGCACCATTGACGTTTACATTGAAATACGTTTTGTGGCCCGAAAATCGCGCCAGTCGTCCGTACTCCCGATGGGTTCGTTGGGATATCTACCTTCATTAATAATGGGTGGGCCATTTCCATTCCTACTTAGCATGGAGATGTACATTAAAGATTAAGCATCCCGAATGTGTTCCCCCGATTGTGGTAATGTTAAATGCCCCGTTCAATATTAATGATATTCCGACGGATCCGAACACACTTCAATACCAACTTTTTGTACAGTTCAGCCAAAAAAAATTCTGTTAATTTTCTGCTAATTAATTGCCAACTAAAAACCCATAAAAATAACAAAACAGTATAATTAATCTCTTGGTTTTTGGACGGAGGGAGAGTCACACAGGCATTGAACCGGGACTATTAAACAGCGATTTTTCACATTAACTTATTTGTCTCCGTTAATTTCTTTTCTGGTCGCGCTTATATTGGGGCGTGTGGGGTTGAAAAAGGCGCGTAACCGTCCAGAATTTCGCGGCGTTTTGTTTTGTCATCTTGAATTAATGCCGGCGGCGAACGGCGTCGAGTGCACATGAAAAAAAATTGTCATTAGTCTGCGCGTTTCTTAGAATTTATGGGGTTTTTCTTCCTGTCGTCCGCAATGAAATTAATGTGGAAATTCGATAAATTGCAACCCGTTGTACTTTTGTTGCATGTAAATGTGGCGTCGATTCGGTGAACATTCCGAGAATCGATTCGCCCGTTTATTAAAAATGCAGGATGCCGCAACGGAAATCTCCGGCACGCATTTACTTTGACGAAAGTTTACGTTTCAAAACAACTTTTTAAGCCGATCCAAACATCCCCGTTTTACAATAAAATTATCTGTTGGACTGATCTTTCAATCGTCGCAGGATTTACGTTGCGGATTTACTGGAAATGTATAGAATTCTAAAATATTTCGAGTCTTTACTATTAAATGTCCCAGTTGTCTAAACATTTTTTTTTATATAAAATATAATTAATTTTAAATAAATTTCGCATTTTCAAATATGGTAATATTCTATTAGCGTTGTTTTAATTTAAATAAATAGGAAACGTTCTACATGAAATGAATAATGAAATTCAGAAATATTGTATTTTTGATTTTTACTATTTAACACATGGGCCTAACAAAGAAAATCTGTTTTTTTGTTCAAAATTAGCTTTATTCATCAACGTAATCTCCATCAAATCCAATGCAATCATGAACCGCTCTAACATTTCAATACTACTTTTGTGGAACGATTTATCTTTTGACTCAAAATAGGCCTTAGGTTCAGCGATAACCCCTTCATTCGTGCGAAATTTCTTACTGGCGAGCATTTTTTTGAGGTCTGCGAACAGTCAGTAATCGCTGGGAGCCAAATCTGGCGAATACGGTGGATATGGGAGCAATTCGAAGGTCAATTCTTGTAGTGAAATAAAATTTTCTTTGCCATGTGCGATCGTTTCTTTGCAATTTCGGCCATCAAATGAACAAATAACGCTATATAATATTAACATTTTAAAATATGATTCTCTATAATTTTTATTATAATTTTCATTTTGACATATATGGTATTTCTAAAAAATATATTAAAACATTAATTGATTTAATATTTATAAATTTAGACAGAAAAAGCTAAAAATAAACTCATATTTTTGACAAAATTAGCATTTTATTTAAATGTTATATAAAATTATTAGAAATATATTAAAAAATTATAAAAATAATATAATAATAAAGAAAATCCAGAGCGTGCCAACCTTTTTTGTAATTGTGATTATATTATACAAAGTTACAGTTATTTTATTGTCCTTGAAATTTCTGGTTGATCCATCCCTATTTTAGTCAATTCAATGGTGACTAGAATCTCCATAAATTAAACTAAAACAATCATTTGACCAATAAAGCAGAGATCTAGAACCGAAATACTAAATAACAATGTAACCCTTAATGGAATCGCCGTAAAACACACAGTTTAAAGCGACAAACTTGACATTACACCTACTCCACGTTAGAGAAGATAATTTTACGGCGGAATTAAAGTAACAGATAAGCTTTTCGAAGTTTTTTTCTTAACGCCGTTTGTATTTTTTAAATTGAATTGGGTGCCTTTTGGTCGGTCTTTATGGCCGGCAAAGGTAGTTTGTTGCACAATTCTACATTTTTATTGAGACAAATGGCCGTGCGTTCTGGTTTTTCTTTCGGTCTCAATTTATGGACAGAAAATAAAAATATACAAGTAGTAGCACATACGAGTTTATTAAGAGGAATATTCCTATGTTCGGGGGTGATAAATAAAATATTCACGAACCTGTGATAATGAAAGTGGAAGTTTATAGCTTATGCAATGATTGTTTTAATTTAATTTATGTAAATTACACATTAGCATGTCAAAAATCAATTAGACAGGAGGGTGTGCTTTGATATCCGTAATTATCGTGAAACCCACCCCCGAAAATAGCGCTAATTTATTTATAGGCATGTCGCGACTTGATGACGAGTGTTGAAGACGCGATATCAATATGAATAAATCATAATCTGCATTAAAAGCGGCACACATTAAAGAAACATAAATAGTGAATAGATTTTTCATGTCATCAACCCCATCCACAGACATACAAAACAACAGACAACCGAACCCTTTAACAAAACGGGCACAATCCAGAGTTGATTATGAATATTTCATGCGCCCTCGGTGCTGAAACAACCTCAGACAATATTTTCTTCCCACCGTCGAAGGCAGTCGTATAAATCACACGTGGATTGTCCACGTTCTCACGTGTCTATGGTAGGGACGCGTGTAACGAGCGTCGTTCCGCCCCCGGGGACCGCCAAATAAAAATAATGGGGTATCAAAAGATGCTCGATTTCTAATTTTGGGGACGCGTCTCGCCGGGGGTGAATTAATTACACTGGCACTCGAATTTTCGACACGGCTGTTTGTTTTCAATTATTTTAAATTGAATTTGAATGCATCCTTCAGTTGGTTATTCGTTCAAATAGTGCAATAATTAGATGTAATAACAAAAGGAAGATTTTCAATTTTGGTCGCACATATAGCAAATTATGTGTTACATTTAGCGACATTATTAATTAATCGTGCAAAAGAACGTTTCGTGTTTAATGTTATAATTATGAACCATTAATTTAGTGTCTGAAACATCCATAAAACTTTCCACATAAATAACGTTTGTATTGCTCGGCAGGCATCCATTCAAAAATCTGTAATTTACATGTGGAAATAGTAAAAGTTCTATTGTTATCGGACCACAATTTATTTTCCGACGCTGTTCTAAATGCGAAACTCATTATAAATGGCCACGGTTTGTTTCAGTCATGGTCGAGCATGGAAAATCGAAACGGAACCAAACAATATTTCCATTTTGGTTATCAATGAATTTGCATCTGAAACAGATTTTTCAATAGTCAAGGTCACTATAGAAACTAAAAAATTAAGAGATATTATTTAAATCATCAACTATAAATGTTTCTCAAAACTTACCAAAACGACAATTAAAACAAATTTTTAGAAAGTCAAACACAGATGGAAATTATAAAGGATTAACAATGAAACCGATGATGAGTGTAAGTATAATTATAGAATAAACTTAAACAATTAATTTATATAGCCAAGAATTAAAGTTGAAAAGAAAGAATGTTAGTTAAAAAATGAATTAGTAAAACAAGAATAAATTTATTAATATCTGAAGTTTTTTTAAGAATTCTAGTTAGGTTCATAAGTAATTGTGCTTAAAAAGTTATTATATGAAATTCAGTTTAAAATTACAGGAGCTTAAAAACCAAGAACTCAAGTTACAAATAATAAATGTAGATTTTTAGAAAATGTATTTGTGATGAAGTATCTTATCATACACTAATTTTTTTATTCGCTAATGTTAAGTTATTCGCTTTTGAAATATCGCCAAAAGTCGTATTTTTGAAAATTATTGTACATATATTAAAAAATGTAAAAATAATATTTTTTATGGTCTCTATTTTTTAACCATTAAACAACCACTTCATAACTTTGTTGTTAATTATGAGTAATCGAATATGTAAAAAAGTAATTTTTTATTTTCCATATTTCCTTTCTATTAGACATTAAGTAACACAAAGAACAAATTAAAATAAATGCTCTCTTTACTATACTATATAGAAGGCCCTTTTAAGATCATATTGAATTATGGACGTGCTTCTAACCTTTATTTTTCCTATTTTGAGTTGTAACTGAAACTAAATCTTAGTTTTCTATACATGTCTTCACAATTCTTTCCTTCTCTGGTTTGCAAGGTAGAATTATCAAATTTTCATTATTTCTGTATTATTGGGATTATTATCAATGAGCAAGATCAGAATATTACATACGTGCCATATTTTTAGTATACAAGTTATTATTTGTTTCAATATATTTACAATTGATTTAAAATTTAAAACAGATATTTAGAACCCAAGTTGAAATATAAATAGTAAAAAATTGAAAGTGAAAATAAAGAATGTTATCCTTTCTTCTGGTATTTTTAAATATTCTAGATAAGTTCAAAAATAATTACTAAAATGCTTAAAAGGTAATTGTATGAAATTCAATATAAAATTACAGGAGCTTAAAAACCAAGAACACAAACTTGTAAGAACTCAGGTTACAAATATTAAATGTAAATTTTTAGAAAATAGATTTGGGATGAGGTATCTTATTTTAGTTGTATTTTTAATAATTACACTAATTTCAAGTTGTTATTCGTTTTTGAAATATCGCCAAAAGTCGTTTTTTTTAAATTATTTTTTAACCATTAAACCATTATATAACTTCATAAGTATGGTAATTTGTTAATTATGAGAAATGGAATATGTAAAAAAGTAATGTTGTCGCTTTCTTTTCCATATTTCCTTTCTCTTAGACATTAAGTAACACAAAGAACAAATTAAAATAAATGCTCTCTTTACTTGATTATATAGATTATATTTTTAGTATGCAAGTAGAAATTTGTTTCAATATATTTATCACTCATTAGTCACTCATTATTCATTGTAATATTATTTAATTTATTATAAAATTCTCGTTATTTTTACAACCTATACGTATCTTTCCACATTTGTTAATAATCATTGGATCATATTGATGGTTCATGCTTTTTGCGCTTCGAATAATTCTTCATTATTCCGATAGATTTTTACCCCCATTTCCCTGTCTAATGTTTGCTATATATTTTCCATCGGGTTAAAATTCGGCGACTACTATAGTCTAATACTTTGACATTTCACAATATCACATAAATCTGAACTCATATTGTATTATATTTTCAAAAATACTACAATACATTTTTCCACTAGCCATTCTTATTATAAAGGAATAAAATGAAACGTTTTCAATTCTGCACTTTTATTTACTATATTTAGTGTGCAAAGTGGCCAGAGATCAAGGTTATGACTTCCCTATCTAAGTAGATCCAAGCAAGGGATCAATTAAAAACTTTTAATAAATCCAAATATTGTTTACGCAAATAGCACACAAGTGAGATGTCTGAGCCGAACGAGTCTGTAGTCGACAAGAACTTTGTCACAGCTGCCGAATTGGCTAATTGGCGGCAGTTCGGAAATGCAGCAACGGCACTCATTATTTAATTTGTTGGTGTTCATCAAATTAGCTTACACGAATGTGATACACAATTCGTGTCGTCTCTATTCTATGTATCTAATTTCCTTTAGTTACTGTGATCAGATATAATATTTTTGATTTATATTTTTATTTTACGTATTATTTCGGTAAAAATCTTGCGTATTGTAAAAGTGACAATTTTATGCACATTTAGGTATTTTTCTCCTCGCTGAATTTCAATGCTTAAATAGAAGCCAATTAATTCCTTATTTCAGATTTAAAATAAATACGAAATATTAAAAAAAAAAACACTCTAGTTATGAAGTCGTACAATAATTTAAAAGGTGTCCCCTATAATTTAATTAAAAATTGAGTAAATTCCCATAATAAATAAGTTTTGTACAAACAACTATACACTACACTTAATATAAATATCACACTTTTGTGGGTATTTCAAACACGAATAATCAACAAAAAATTATAATATTAAAAATATTAAAAAACTTTAGATTAAAAGTATTTTTGAATATTTTACTTAATGTTTTAAATAAATAATAAAATTGTGTCCAAACCGCTAACTTCTTACAAGAACCCAAATTATGTACTTACATATTACATATGAAGTAGATTTTTAGGAAGTTAAGAATGGGTGAAAACTGTAAAAAGGAAAAAGTAAAACGAACTAGTAAAACAATATTAACTTTTCAATGTATATTTTTAAATATTGTTTTTGATTTCATAATCCTTTCTTAAGTGAAAAAGTGAAAAAAATCAAGCGCACATTTTATTATTTAAACCTTCTACTATAGAAAATTCAATAAACAATAATAATAAAAAAGAAAATGTGTCATTATATATTAGAACGTTCGTAGAAAAAGTTGGAAACGACGAAAGTTAAACACGCCTCTTACAAGAAAAGCAACGCAAATTACATAGAATTAGCCACTTGTGCAGCGCCGTAGTTTGTTAGCTAATACGATTTCAATTAATTAATCGATAGAGTTTGGAATTAATAAAAGCCATAATCGCCAGTAATAGTCCGTTGTCGTGATGTGAACAATTGTCAGGTCGCATTACGGACGATATCTAAACTGAAAATCGTCTTAATTGAATTCCGGACCATGCAAACGACTCTGACACGGAACGCGAGAAACTAAAGAACAAGAAAAATAATGTGCGATAAAAAAACTTTTTCAAATTGTTACGGATTAAATTGTGTAATTTTCGCCGTGCGTAAAAAAATAAACGTAGGTCGTATATCAGTTCGTATGCACGGACGGTGAAGTGAACTTCCCCCGTCATTAGCATTTTATTATGGGCTTATTAAATTCGATTTTCCTATTACGGCTCTGTATATTGCAGCCGGCTACATTTTTATGCAAATGAACACTCTGCCGCCGCCATAAAATTAAGAATTTAGACGAAAGTGCATATAAAAATGTATTCTTTACGAGGCGAAAATTATTTAAAACGGTTTGCAGAGGAAAAACGCCACTAAATCTTGATGAAAAATACATTACGTTATATATTAGATTACTACACGGCGGATACATAGTTAATTCACCCCCGGATTAAACTTCCACAGTTCTTGTGCCGTTATTCTTGCTAATTACTCAAAAAAATTCCAACTTAACGACAGTTTAATACAATATCAAAACCAGCGTTCCAACAGGAAGAGTAAAACGAAAAACGTCATAAACTAATATCCAGAGATAATTAACCGGGTCGGTAAAACTTAGTACGTCACGTTTCAACCCCGTGCGCGTGCAAACTTCCTGCCAACTATCGCAAATATTTGTCAGCGCGGTTCGCGGAAAATTGGCGCGAGATCTTAGAAGCACGCGTCAAAACGCATCAGTTAACAATTTACCTCAACTTAATTTGCCAACGATATTCCTGAAATTGTGCGATGGGAAATTCCGATCGCTTTGACTCTTACTTTTCATTCTAATACCATACATAAAATGAAATACAAACATATTCAAGTTTTCCTATAAAAAAATTCAGATTGATTTCCTTTTAAACATTATCAACTTTTTAAAACTTAGTATAATTTTTATATTAGATTACAAGAACACTGGAAAATATTATTTCTAATTAAAAATATTTATAACGTATGTGATTTTAGATTCTCACTAAAAAAAATATAACGGATTTGAGTATCTTCAAAATATAGTATAGTATGTAAAAACATTTAGTCAATTAACAAATCAAAGTTCCATTATTGTAATTTTAATATTTTTTATATTGAAAAATTTTAAATAATCTTAGTTTTTCTCATTTCTTTAAAATATTCGTAACTATACTATACTAATTTTTTATTGAGGGGAAAATCTTATGGGTTCGAGTCACCGAAAGCTCATGACCGGCGCACGCGCAATATGTTGTGCGCCTTAGACACTTTTTGGATGGGTGAAATCTCGTACGTTCGCGTCACCGACATGCTAATAGCAGTATATCTATCTGTAGCTATACAGATGACGTATAGTGTAGAAATTGAATCGATTTAGTGAAAAGTTCAATGTGTATATACTGTGCATTGTTAAAATAGTGTTTTTGTTTGATTATTATTTGAATGGTCATGTCCAATGATCGAAAACTCAGTACTACAAAATGTAAATCGAAAATCGATGCCGTTTTTACGCGATGCTTAGATAAATTTGAATCAAATATTTTCATTTCTTACTTTAGTTACCATAAGCCTATTGTATGAAAATGAAATAATTGTACAAAAGTCTAAGTATTATTAAATTAATTACGACAATGATAAATCAAGTACAATGAGATTTAAGTAAATACAAATAATATCCATAAATAATAGATTGTATATTAATTGTTATTTCAATTGAATTGTATTTATATTTTGTCACGATCTTATACAGCACGTATTATATTTGAATAATAAAAAAACATATAAACATGCATATAATTGTTGCTCGGAGTGTCAATAGATGTGAAAAACAGATTGATGTTAATAATTTTAATTCAAACATTATTAAATTTCAAGTTTTAATACTAAAAGTTGTAAGTTTTCACTTCTTTCGGCAGTCTCTATAACTGCCAATTTTATTTTTTTTTTTAATTTAAATATTTAATATATAAAATATTTTTATAATAAACTGACGGGCACTACATTATTCTAGCCGTTTCTGATATAAAATTGTAAAAACATAGATAATCTTAAAAAATATGTAATTTTTTTTCATTAATAAATTTTCAAAGTCAACAAACGTAAGTAAATTTACTATGTTACTAACTTTAATGATTTTTGTACTATAATTTTAAGAAGAATATATTTTAAATTTTAAATATAAAATATTAAATAATTAAAATTTTTCTTCAAAATATGGTGTAGTATGTAAAAAAATAATTAATCTTCTCAACTAGTGAAAACTCCATTTTTATAATTTTAAACATTTTTATGTTGAGTTTCTCACTAAAAAATTTGCAACATTTTTAAAAATTAATAGGTATTAAATCATGAAAATCCTGTGATCGTACCTAATTTTAATTTCTTTTTGTGTCAGAATGGTAAAAATATTTTCTATAGTTTATATGAATGAAAATTTTAATGTTTTTTTCTTAAACCTAAATAATACGTTTCTTCAAATTACACATTTAAAAATAAACAAATGGTATACAATACATTTAACTGAAACGTGTGTATCTTATTATTGCGGCTTTAATTGTTATTCTGATAAACTTGTAAAAAATTATAAATGAATTTGAATTTGAAAAAGAAGTGATTTAAAATAACGTTAAAAAACCCAAACAATTATATTGCATACATTTGTTAATTAAATATTCATATAATAACATACACATTAAAATGTGATTAATGCAAACCTAAATCGGTCACACAACTTCAGAAACTTCTTATCAGATCGAAAACTTTTACCGACCACACGAACAATTAATTACATTTAAACTTGGTAATGAGATAATAATGCCTATTATCGACCAATTTTCATGTTTGTTTTCCACCTCGAACAACACATAATTGGACGCGCCGAAAACCACTCAAGCACCCTTTTATTTACCACCGATGATTGCTTAAGACGACGACATTCGATGGGAAATAATTTGAACCGCATCCACCGTATGGACGTTTTAAGGGCTGAAAATGCAGGACGGCAAACAAACATTATCGCAATGGATTTGCGCTTGCTGGAAAGGAGTGCAAGTCAACAAAGCACCTCTAAGCGCGCAAAACGGATTTCTATCACTCTTAAATTTTCTTGGCGGTTGTTGTTTTTTGTTTTTTCCATCGTAACCGTTCAGATAAATTCCATAAATGTTTTTCAGTAACGGTTACGTTTCGCTAATTGTGTCTTCGGTAGCAGGAAGCTCGTAATCCGGGCGGCAGTCATAAGGGAGAAGATATATGGAGGCCATTTATACCGGGAACCGTCCCTGCGAAATTACTATTGCTTTTATCATGAATTATTGGTAATTGACTGTTCCGGATCCGGATTATGTTTACGGTTTAAACGGTTCGGATGCATGCGAATCCGAGATGTCGCCTTTTAAGAAGAAACTGTCTGCTTGTCACAGTATTGATTTGTCAAAAAGGGGTTGATTGAAAATCGGGTTTTTTATTTAACGAGCCCATGTTCATATAACGCTATTGATGTTTCGTGCGAGAAAAAACCAAACAAACACTTTGACCTTTTGTCACCGTATCTGTATAAAGATGTTGGAGCGTCACGTCAACTCAAGGTGTCCATTCGAAATTGATAGTGTATCAAAAAAAATGGCTTTTGTTCGGACTTTATAGGAAAAATAGATAAATTTTAAATGCAGACACAAATAAATTCAATTTATTTTCGTTTAATGAATGTAACTCATACAACATGATGTTGATTAATTATGGCCGATTATTTATGTATAATATTAACTTTAAAATTATGCAAAAACAAATTTACAATGAACTATATAAATACATTAAAAATCAACATAATTAACTTAAAAGTCACGCAAAATCATAAATAATGGAATGCACAATGTATAAATTTAATTTTTTCCAGTTTTAACAATTCATGGAATACTCCAATTTATATATAATTAACGACTAGGCTTAATTAAATAACATTTGCATATAAACATTTATTAAATATTTAACTTTTATATTCGATTTAATTACATTTTGTTAGAAGAGTATTTTCATAACAATTATGAATTCATTTTAAAATAATTTGTTTTTAATTGTTTTCAACTTTATTAATATACATGTAACTATTAATTAATTCATAAATTTATGAATTATTATTTAATTATGGTTTCAATGGATTATAAAAAATGGCGAATGCGCGAAAGTTTGTTTGTATGTGGATTTATACTATATTTCAAATACTTAAAGAGTATTTAGATAAATTTAAAACTCATATTTTACTTGCATTTATTGGTTTTTAAAGCATATTAACTAATAAACATAGTGCTTGTTGGTAATTAGTTCCTGAAATTCGGTTGTCTAGTTTATAAAATTATAAGACTTTGAAATACTAACAACGTCTACATTTAACAAAAAATTCATATATTTTCTTCCCTAATTGTTTAATGAATTCCCAGAATTGTCGTTACTGGGCTGATCATCGTCCAATAATTTTCCACGAGACACACAAAATAGCTCCAGAAGTTAAATGTATCGGATGGTATTTATGGAAATTCCATTATAGGTCTTTTTCTCCTTTTAGGCAATTCATCATCAGGCGATATGCACCTAGATTTACAACAAAATGTGAACGACCCGACTCTAACACATATCATAGAAAATAACTCTACATACAATGAACACGAACTGATTTTCTAACCGGATGGAGCTCCTGTGTATTACTCGTAAAATATATTATGTAATTATTTAAATGACACGTTTCGAAGACACTAGATAGGACGAAAACACGGAATTGAGTCAGTCACCGGACTTAACGTAAAAAACAATATTTATATTATGCCATCTGACACATTGGAAGATCTGCGGTAAATCATTAACAACGCATGTGATGAAGTACCATCGCAAGTGCTCCAAGTACGGTAACGGTTTAAGAGTAACCTGTATTACTGTATGGACGTTGGTGGATAACGGTTTGCCTTGACTAATAAGATAAGTCTTTAAGTACCAACGCGTGCATAAGTAGTCTGCCACTTTATTGACGTGACACCGTAGGCGGTCACATTCTGTATTTTCCCTAAGCGAAACGCGACTGCCGTGGATCCGCATGCAGTTTTTAGTATTAACTTTTTGAAATTTCATATTTAGCAGCAAACCATGTTAAATAAGATTTGCAGTCGACATTATTTGATGACCTTACACCTCCACTACTTGGAGCCGGTGTGAATATAAAACTTCTTATACAATATAATAATTCTAACAAAATTACTATTATTATTTTGATTTCAAACACAATCGGATTAATTAACTAATCGTCTTGTTAATATCAATATTGTTCACCGTACAAATTGTAGTGCAGACATGTGCATATTTCAAACACATAATATATTTAATTTAATTATTAGAAAAAATTATACAATTATATAAATAAATTTTAAAAATTACTATTTCAATATATTTGTAGGAACATTATTGCAGATTTCACATAACTCATTTTGTTTGGGCAATACAATAAGAGTAAATAATTATTTTATATCTAAAGTGTGCAAAATAATATTCAATTATATAATTACTAGTAAATTTTAAACATGAACAACATTTATAAAATGACCTCTAATTTTAGAAGTTGCACATCTATTTCATATAAAGTATATTCATTTTACATGACGACGAATAATAATTATAATAACAATTCAGGTTAATAAAAACCAAATATATATTAGAAAGACCTTTTCAAATTATATACGGAGTGATTAAGTATTTATTTAATTGAACTGATTTTAATTATTAATAATCTAAAGATATTTTGATTAAAGAAAAATATTGTGTTTAATTTAAATGTTAAAAGAAAACTTTTTATTATATTATATTTTTTACGAACCACAGTTTCACCATTTTATTTCTGTGTTTTGGATCATTATTATTTAACTTTATAGGCATATTCATTTTGGCGTAATAAGTATAACTGTTTTCAATATTTCCTTATAAATGTCCTTTTTTATCAAGTATAACGAACATACACCAAAACACGAAATTGTCCCACGTTTTAGTGTTTCCGTCGCATTATCTATCCGTATCTATTGTATTTTTAGAATCAAATATTTCATTGTTTTTTCATCTAATATACCGTTTCCCATCAGTTTCATAGACATTTATTTTATTATTTCACTAAACGATTATCACTAAACAAAACATTTTTCCTATTGCAATTGTAGTTTTCGCCAAAATTATATTTATCAAATATCCAATTGTATCAATTGTTCTGGGATAATTTCCATACTTTCTACCAAGAAATTACGAAAGTTTAAGTTAATTAGTATTGTATTATTCTAATATTGAAAAATAAGATAATTTATATTATTTTTGACAATTTATTTCATACTACTTAATAAACAAAATAAATTTATAAGAAGACAATTAAGTAATTTACACTGCTCGCCTCTTGAAGTGGATAATTTGACGATCGCAGATTAAGAAGAGTTAAAAGTAATATATGTTTGCAGCTCTAGATTTATTTTACTTTTTATGTATTTTAAAGGCGACATTACATTTCTTATAAAATTTCCAAAAAACACATTTTGTAGATTTGAACAAATTTTATTCAGTTCATTCTTAATTTATTTCTTTTTTGATACCGTTAAATGCGAACTGGGACCAGAAGGCTGCACCGTTCTCTGACTTTTCAGAAACCGCACATTCTCTATATCCAGACTTCCTACCACCTAAAGAAGGTTCGAGCCGGTCTTAGAGCTCGAAGACGTTTCGGCCACCATCTATACACACAGTATATCTATATCTGGACATGGGTGAACACGATACGTTTAAAAATGGTTCTGTAACAGTGTGGTGCGGAATTCCTAAAGAGACACGCACTGAGTATTAAATCAAAAAATTATGAGTTTTTGACGATATTACGACTTGGTTAATCAATTAATTATTATTTCATTAGCTCAAAGAATTTTGACAAAATTTCGTTTTTGTAGACGATAAGGGCCGACGTCACCGTGCAAGGCGTCGCAAAATCATGACATTACTCGTATGCAGTGGCACCCACGTTCCTCAAGCATCTTCAAAAAGAAACTTACATTTCAAACCAGAAGCCTCAAATTTAAGACAGTTTGATAATGCTCTTAGAGAAGAATGACGAGTTATGGAACAAGAATTTATTCGTTCACTAATATTGAGTGTACCAAGGTAGGTAGAAACTGTTAGTAAGCAAAGGGGATTAATATTCAGTTTTTTTTATTTTATTCTAATTAACTTTGTTTTATTAATTTTCCAAGTAATTTGATAATATGTTTATCGCAATATAATGCCATTAGTATTTAAAAATTTAGTATTGAATTTTAAGTATTATTGTTAAACTTTTAACTGATTACATAATATTAAAACGTATTTTTGAATGAACGATAAATATTTTATAAAGAAACATTTCGTCATAGTAAAATCTCAAAACTAACAAAATCTATCTAAACAGATATGAAAATGAAAATAAATCCACCGTCTCGATAAATGAGTTCATATGTTGGAAACGAAAGGAAACTTCATGAATATACATAAACATGAGCATGGTATAGTTAATTATTTTTATGCATAAACTGATTTGTGACGATGCCCGATCGAAACGGGCACAACCGTTGCATAAAATGCAGTTTAGAAAACCACTCGAACGTTTTTAATAAAAATCTGAATTGTCGCATATGTGTATTTGAGATTTTTTGCGGCTTTGTGTATTTTTAATTTGATTGAATGAACATTTACATAGGGTGGTTTAAAACGTTACGAGGTTCCGTAAAATTAGAATAGAAAATAATAATTAAGTTAAACATTTTAACAATTTTCAAAAACTAATAAAATATACATTATATAGTATTATAAATTTTCAATTACACATGTTCATATTCATATGATATGGTGTAAAATTTTTGCATCATATCTGTTTAATTAAATAAATATTAACTAGGTTACAGTTAACAATAGTAAAATTTAATATGAATTCTATAATACCGCATATCAATTACAAATATAGGTATGTTTGTGTGCTTGCGGGAAAATGGTATTGAAATATTAATGAAAATTATATTATGACTGATTTTAATTAATATTAATACTGTCATAAAAACACAATTACTCTATTATTTATGCTGTTACAACACTGTGTTATTAGAACTGCACATTTTATCAATGCTTATTTAAAATTGCCATAAATTAAGCCCAGGTCAGTATTAACGGATATTTCGCTAAAACAACCGGGACAATCCGAGTGAAAATTTAATATTAAATGGTGGCGCCACTGATTTCGTAATTTGTATTAATGTGAAATCCCATTTCATTGCGCTATTAGAGAAAGTAACGTTAATGCACATGATCCAATGAGTTTTGTTGTAAATAACCGCTAAATATTCCGATGTTTTTACCGCACGAACCGGCCTCTCCCCGCGACCTGTTTACTATGATATTATACGGAAATTGCCAGCGAAAATCTCTGTTCCATGCAAATTTTCATCCTCCCGCCGCAAAATCGTCACAATTAGCGCAATTAGAAGAAACGGCCAAGAGCCGATAATTGCGGACTATTGATCTGTTGCAGACATTATCCGGAGCAAAGGCATTAATGAAATGTAATTTAAGTTATTAAGCAGGCCGAATTATATCAGCCGCATTAGAGATACCAGCGAGGCGATAATCCAAATAAACTTCACAAACTTCACAAACTTTTGTTAGATAATTTGATTACTTGCGCGCCTTTGATGTTTATTCCCGATTTTGGGGAACAGCCCCGAAACACCGTGTGAGCATGAAACCATTAAATTCGCTTGATTTTCAAACGCCGAAATTAGTACTTACCGCGTTTTCCAATCAGACTGTTTCGCATCCTAATTTTCTTAATTCTGACAGCTTGTTAAATTGTTTTAAAACAACCATTATATTATTTCATATTTAATTTATTTAATAAAATTAAACACAAATAATAATATGTTATTTGAATTATTAAATTATTTCAAATTATAATTATTACATTACAAGAACTGCATTATTAAAATAACTTGTAATAAGCAATGTAATCTTCTCTATAAATTAAACAAAAGTGCTTCAACAACAGAACATTTAAATCAGTATTAAAACTAGTATCATCCATTTCCCTGGGACATTAATAAAACAAAATTAATTAAATTTAAAAAAGAAAAACAGTACTTGGTAGGTCCCCCTTTCCACCAAGAGTAGCTTCCACTCTCCTTGGGATACTCAAAATAAGTGAACAAATAAACTCTTGATTGCAGTCTGGTAAAAGCGGGAGCCGCTGTTAGGCATTGTCGTCTACAAAAAAAGAGATCTAGTACAAATTCTTGAGTAAGCGTAACAATAACTAATTGTTTATCAGATTAATATAAACAACCCTGTGCGTCTCTCTACAAAAATTCCATTCAATTGTGTTAGGGAATCACCACACCATTTGGCTGCAGTCTTCAGGTCATACCTCCTTGTCGACCACTACCATGTCTTATATTGGTATTACCACTTTGTGTGATATAGATTTGAGCTACTTATTGACTTAGATTGTCATATTCTAAAATTGCAATTATATCGGTAAAATCTTCAGAAAAATATATTCTTTGTGGCGTTTTACTGTATTAAGCAGCAGATAAATTATCAATTCAATTAACTGTAATGATTAATATTTTGTCATAGTGTTGATTAACTTTTGTAATGGTGCAAATCGGAGTACTATAAGAATTTACAAAAGGACTAAATGTGTGATACGAAAATAATTATGAAATAATTATAATAACCTGATTCTGAATGCGTAGAATTTAATAATTAAGGAAGGCAACACATATAAGAGTCACAAATAAAATTAACAAATGTGATTTATCTACATGTTTGGTATCATCACATGTTTAAAATAGATTCAAATTGACTTACAATGACTATGACTAGCAGTATTATGTGTTTTGCAATAAAAATCATTTATAACTAAGCAAATTAAATGAATTTAGTTTTTGTTCATCGTTGTGTAGACACTCTACTGAATACTGAAGCCAATTCCCTGCTGGTCTCATTTTGAAGAACATCAAAAGGGAAGTCTTTTAATCAGCTGTCCCCAACAACACAAATAAAAAAAATATACATATACATAAACATATAAAAGTGATAACAATCCCTCACAGTTATCTTCAAAACATTTTATGAACAATATAAAGAAGTATATAAATAAATGCTTAAATACAGAAAAAGAAACAAGACACAATATAATTCTGAACACCAATATCACATAGTAATAAAATTATTGAAAAGATTATTATAATACAATGGAAACTCAACATGACGAACAAAATTAACAAAGCACCACATACACGTGCAAATTTGACACATATTAAAAAAGATTCGAAAGACCCAAAACTTAAGAGAAAACTCGACATTTAACAAATAGAATAAATACAGATATATAAAATACAATGGCATTTATTTAACAAGAGATACAATAATTTTTAGTTTTACAGAATACACCAAAGTAAACCGAGTTAATATAATGTCTCGTGGAAAGAAATTATTTTCCAAATTAAAATCACGGATTGTATCGTTCTTTCAATCCGATGAGAGAAAAATCAACATCGCTCGATCGTAACGCGTGCTTTATAATGTGGAAAGAAAAAATAAAACTGGACGAGCAAGAAAATTCAATAGGTTTCAGGATAAACAAATTTTGTTCTACTCCAAAAAAGATCCTTTCCTCAGAACAGTAAAATAAAAGGTCTACTTGAGACACAACTTCGAATTAATGTTTCGTCGAGTACCGTAAGAGATAGATTACTACAAGAAGGCCTGCCAAAAACCACTGAAGAAGAACAGCCAAAGTTGAGTTTATCAGATTCCTTTTACACTGGACTTGATGATTGGAAGCGAGCGATCTGGAGTGATGAGGTCAAGTTTAATCTGTTTAGCAGTGATGGGATTTTATATGTAAGCCTATCCATTCATGAAAAGTTTAACTGAAGGTTAACTCACTCTTAAACACAGCGACAGGTCGGTAATGGTATAGGATTTGGATGGATCTCATCCTTTGAATAGAGTAGATCGTTTTATTTATAGAAAAATATTGAGAAACAACCATATTCAGATAAAAATATGCTACTAAAACTTTTTGAACAAGATAATGAAGAGAAGAAGAAATGACCCGAAGCACATTTCAAAATATTTGAAGCAGTGGTTTTTAAGGGAAAAAATTAATGTTATGAACTGGCCATGTCAATTTCCTCCAATTCTCCATTGAAAACTTATGGGAGATAGTGAACAACAAAATAAGATAAAAATATTGTACTAATCAGAAATATTTATTTATTCACGGTTCTGCAAGAGGCCTGGCTAAATATGGATCCAAATATTATTAACCATCTGATGCAGTCCATGAAAAAGAGTGTTTGGAAATTATTCATAATAATGGAAATTTTACAATATATTAATGTAAAATTAAAAAATTATTTAAATATTAAAAAAATTCCTCTACGAAGAATTTATAATTTATTAATTCACTTTAAATATTATTAATAATCAAAGACATTCAATGTTTTAATTTACTTCTTCTGAAATAATGAAATCAAGATTCTTATATTTATTGTCCACTACGAAAAAATCAATGTCCAATTGAGAGTGGAAATAAAACTCAAACATATATAATATAAATAATAATTTAAAACTATAATTAAAACGAAAAACTAAATAAAATCAAATATTTTTCAAATAATTTTTATCCTCTTATAAACAAAAAATAATAACTTTAAAATTATTTAATATTAACAATATTTGTTTTATAAATGCGTCTAAAAATTAATTAAAGAATGTTTAATTAGTTCATCTAATTTTGGTCTTTTTAAAAATCTGAGACTATAAAATCAATAGTTAAAAAAATAATACCTTTTTAAGTGTGTTATATTTAATAAATGAAATTTCAAACACTTTTGAAGTAGTATTTTGAAAACTATTTAGTTTTCACTTGCATTTGTCAGATTAATAAATTTAAAAACCTGTAATAAAACTACTAAAAACCAGCTTTATATAAAATTTTGCAATTAAAATTTGAATTGTACAAAAACCTGCAGTCTAAAATCATTCCCGTTTCTGTACTTTTCAGTTGTATAACCGAGTTACAAAAGTATATAATCCAAACTAAAATTTCTGTCGCAACTTGTTTTTTTTTATTTTCTGCAAGTTCCGAGAGAGTTAATGAGCGTTTGTGGGAATGATAAGTGGGCGAAAATTATTTTGAAACATTTCCATGATAATGACGAACGGGCCAATCTGTAACGGTCGACAATAAAACGTAATGAAGCACGGCAAGAAAAGTGGATAACTGACTATATCCATTTTAATAAAAGGCATATTTCACGTGAAAACCCGTTAGGACAAAGGCACATTCCTAATGGGAGATATAATGTTTTAATGAAAAATAAAACAGGATTTTCTTTTCCGTCGTGTTACATTTGTATCCCGCGCCCGGTTTTTCAGAACCGATATTTTCACTGAATTGCACGTTACAAGGTTTCCCTTTTTATATTATGTCATTTATATATTAAATGTATTTTACACGTTGCATTATTCCGACTCGGTATCCAATTTATTCCGGCAGTGTTATTTTTCCAAGCAGCGACGTTTCGACCAATTGATTTTCATATAATTTATTTTTGCCCTGCCAAATTTGTTCGGTCGCATTTAAATTGAAACATTTGTGCAACCAACATTTTTTATACTTCACATCATGCATTGTTTTACAACAATGGATTTTTAACATGTTTTTGTGTACAAGATGTAATGTACAAAATACATTTAGTTTATGTATTTCAGTTGGTTTTGCGGTGTATGTTTTCGTTTGGAACGAATGGGAAGTAACTAGACTCGAAAATTATATGTTCGCTAATTATATTTATAATTGCACTATACAGATGTATGAAAACTGGATAATGATACTCCGGAGTTCCGGCGTGTTTCGTTTTGTTCTAGGGTCCGGATATTTACGTTGAATACTATGTTTTGTTTTACCGTGGAACGGACGAATTTCAATTTATGTTCCAAATTTCATAAATTTATTAAACAGGTTCTAAACACAATAGGGAGAATTTACAATAATAAGTATATTGTTGTTATAACACATTTAAGAAATTTAAAATAAAAAATTAAAGAGTTGAGAAACATTAAATGTTTTCAATAATACTAACAGATATACCTGTATTAATCCAATCGAAGACAAAATAATTTACATATTACAAACTAACTAGTATAAAAAAATGAATTAAAAAAAATTAACAATATAAACAATCGTGTCCACAATATTTTTAAGAGGTATTAGTGTTAGTTAAAAAATTGCTATTGATATATCTAAATAATTTTTATTTTTTAAGAGGTAGAATGCTGTTACGCATACCAGGTACTCCGTACCACATTACGTAGTAATATACTTTAAATAATAAAATGTCATACACTTAAAAAATCTGAAAGAGTTAAGATTTTTTCTTGTTTAAAATAGACAAACATAATGGATCGATAAATCACACATATTTCTTCAGTCACCTTTTAGTAAAACAAATTCCCAGCCCCATATTAAATAAAGTAGGCTTAGTAATAAATCAGTTTTGTTCTTTGTTTGTTACAGGGTGTAGCCCTTTTGGAGTATAACACAGTCTTACACATGAATTATACAACATGCACCATTTATCTGTGTAACTATTCTATTTAGAACCAAGTTAGATCACAAAACACACTTTAGAAGACCATACATGCCATAAAAATTGTTTTCTAGAGACCTACGATATCGTTTTCACAATCAAAAATGAAAAATAAGAAAATTAAATTTTTCTAATGTAATTTCCTCTGATAAACTGAGCTATCATTAACGGAATTAAATATAAAAACTATCAAATACTAATTCAGCATTAGTTTACACAATCAGTTTAATATTTTAATACCTAAATATTTGAAAATAACTGAGTGGTAACATTGGTGAAAAAAATTAAACTTGTTGAAATTAAAAACAATTAGCAAAAACTAATGCATTAATTGTTAAATTTATTAGAAATAAATGAGGCGGTAATTACTTATCCGACGACTATTTCCTTTTTCGAACATCTAATATTGTAAAATTATATAAAAGGAATTCAAAATAAAAAAGTTATACTTTAAAAATATTTTAAAAATCCTGTAGTTCTTTGTAATACAAAACCAATGTCCACAAATTTCAACTTTTCAATTTTTAAAATGTCATATACCGGATAATTTACTATAATAATTGTAATATTAGTGCTATTAAATCATATTTAAAAAATTTAGTATAATGAAAAACAAAATATAAATATCTAATTGAAATCAATAAAATTGAAAAAACTCACTCAACATAATTTTCTAAAATATAAAAAACAAAATTTTTATAATATAGTATATAGTTAAAATAAACATCTTGAAAGCCCATGAAAAATAAAATGTTCTAAAATACTTGTAACTATGTATATAAAAATAAATAATATTGAATTGAAATTGAAAATTTCACAAATTTCTCAAAAATGTTCTAAACTCTGGTGAATTTAAAATGAAAAAACATTTATCGTTCGTCAAGTCGTTATTAAATTTAATATAATATTATAATATAAAATTGCTTAATAATATAAAACTAAAGTGAGGTAAAAATTCAATATTGAAATGAAAAAATAAATAATTTAAAGCATAAAAACGTATTGAATAAATAAAAAACGTATGAGTTTGAGCATCTGCAGTTAATGTTTACGATTATGCTAGCACACATGTGTTATGCGACATGAGGCCATGAATAAAATTCGCCGAAGTGCATGTAAAACCGTGTGCATTCGGTTTTTGATAAAAACCCGCGGAGACATGCTAATGGCGTCTAATGCGTATTAAAGCAAACGAAGGCGTAAATATTGTATCCGCGTCGTCGTGCACCTGTACTCAACTAGATAGGAAATTTATTGATACATTTTATGTGAATGCCGGAACATCATACATACATACATGGATGCACGACGGTTTTATTCACAAAAACCGACTTCAAAGAGATACTTCAATTTTTACACGGCGATCTTATTTTTATTGCAGCCACTTCAATAACTGTTCTGACGAAATTCACTTTGAGTGCACGAACAGAGAGCCGGATCTAATAAAAATAAATTACTGTGAAATATCCACGCCAAATCAACGGGGCCAAATTACGGCGGTTAATTCAATTCCCGCACCGAATATCGTCCATAAATACTTTAATTCCTGCAATGATACGGAATTGCGCCTGCATAAATTTACGCCAAACGAACACAATTTTTATTTATGTAATTTCGTTAAACGCATAAAAACGGTCGTGCATCAAACACATAATAAATGCACATGAATTCATAACAAGCGCGGCCAATTTACATGCAACCGGCGCAAATGAAATGCACACGTAAATCATGTTAACTATCTTCAAATTTTGATATGTTGCGCCGTTCCAGCTTAAAACGGCGCTCCAGAGAACAGATGTGTAAACCCAACTAAAGAAATTAACTTACAAGTTTTCCAAAACATTTCCGTTAAACACTTAAGTTGAAAATATCTAATTTCATAATTTAAAAATTTTTGGGAATGGATGACTATCTATATTGGTGTTTTAAACGCATTTCTTTCTTTTTTAAATTGGAATCCAAAAATAAAACCTAATAAAACATTAAAACCAAACTTCTTATACAGTGATATTTAGTACTATTTTTTTCATAAATATGGTAAATGATAGGGGTTAAATAATGTCTACCGCAAATTATTGTACACTAAACAAGTATTTAAAAAAAATATATACGTAATTAACAATAAAAAAAATGCCCGTCCATGTGTGAGAAATACGATTTTGTAATGCGGTCTTCAACGTGTTATATTTCGTCATTTTAATCACCTTCAAATACAGTTCATATTCAATTGCAATATATATTTAAAATCCAAAATATTTAAAAATTTATTATTTATTCTAAAAATTGTAATTTTTTAAATTTTCTTGCAATTTAAATTTTTATATTTATATTAATCTCCACAATTTTTTATAACTTCAAAAGATTTTTTTGCATCCTCAAACAGGCAAATAGGATATTTGAAAATAATATTTTAGTTTTTTAAAAACATAAAATTTTTTAATTTAGTTTTTATAATTAATACGGAATAAAACACGAATATGAAGAATCTTCTAAAATTCCTGTGCATTTCTTTCACCTACACGAATAAGTTACGGTGCCGAATTGTGCTACGGTGGAAAGAAAACTCGAAAAGTGAGTCGAACTAATTGAAACCAAAACGCATTATCTGATGTGTAAGGAATTTAACAACTTCAAAGTGATTTAATATTCAAACTCAAATTATATTTCAGTTTTTTAAAAACACCACATTTTTTAATTTAGTTTTTATGATTAAAACGAAATAAATTGTATTTAAAATGTAAAATAATTTATCGTTCGTTAAGTCGTTATTAAATTATATTAATATTATAATATAAAATAGCTTAATAATTTAAAACTAAACTGAAGTAAACTTTAAACAACTTCAAAATGATTTAATATTCAAACTTTAATAATATTTTAGTTTTCTACAAACACCAAATTGTTTAATTTAGTTTTTATAATTAAAACGAAATAAAACATGAAAATCAAAAATCTTTTAAAATTCTTGTGCATTTCTTTTAGACTACACGAATAAGCTACGACGCCGAATTGAGGGTGGAAGGAAAACCCGAAAAGTGAGTCGAACTAATTGAAACCAAAACGCGATATCTGATGTGTAATGTGATTACGACCCGAATTTTTGCGTATTGTGTATCTTGACAAATGTCCCGCGATAATGTGGATATAATTCATCAGACTTGTCAAAACTCGACTGTAAACAACGGGAAAAAAAAGAACCGGGCGAAAAAACACAACAAACAGAGAAAAAGGGGTCGGATTTACGTTCACGTGAGGTGCGAAATAAATTAATGAATAGCGCCGTGTGTTCTCTGTCGCCCCCTACCCCTTTGTGTTTTTTCGTCCCAGCCAGTGTTTAATGCGCCAAAAGTGATAAATCGGCGTCGATATGTTTTGCAAATTTTTAACTATTCACCTAGTTTTTTTGTGTTTTGTTAAACCGACGTCGACGACGCTTTTATTGCACGGTTTATTAATCGCATTCCAAATTGACCGCCTGCCACCACAATGAATTATTTTACTTTGTATTTTTGTAATTTAACGTACAATAAAAATGACACTTTTATTAAGTTAACAAACTTTAAAAATCTGTGAAAATTATGTTATTCGCACATATTTCAACAAAAATTTTTATGTATTCCACATCCAGAACAGTGGGAAAATTATTGAAACATCAAGTTATAACGATTGGAGAAAAGCTTTTGAATGCGAATAGAATTTAAGAGAAGGCATTACCGCTGAAATAGATGTTAATGGTACCGTTTTATTAAAAAATCAGCAATAAAATCGAATCGACACCGTTTGAACGAGAGGAAAAAAAGGGAGAGGGCGAGACAATAAAAAACCGAGTTTCATTATATTAGAAAAACTAACGAGAAAAGTTAGTATTCTCTTAACGATTCTATCGCCGTGAAGTCTAAAGGTTATTAAACCAAGTCCCGGACGAAAAAGAAAATGAATAATAAATTCGTTTATTATATTAAGAAACCCGTTAAATCTTGTCTCTCGTTATTCTTTTGTCCCCGTTCCCTGTAATTGGGTTTCCACAAATAAATTGAACTTGATTATGCGCCGCGACGCGATCGGCAAAAGGTTATTAAAATCATTTTTCAAGGGTGCACAGATGAGGAAATCAGCCAAAGGCTACGCTCGAAATGCAAATTTTCTAGAAACAATATAACCCCGACAAACTGTCTCGAGTGTTCTTTACATAAGATTTCCGCATGTTTATTGCAATACCTGCGATCCGAAATGCCTCCCTCCTTCTCCACTCACATTAAACACCCCACCCCCCTCGCATTAATCAAACCTTTCCCGACAAACAAACCCCCGAATCGCATGAAATTAATCTAATTCCATTTTTGTCCGTTTATTTTAACATTTAGTAACAACTGATTCAACAATCTTCGTTTAATTTCTTAAAAACTGATTACTTATGCGCCTTATAAATACTTTATTCCGATCAGCCAGTTGTAATAGTTTTACGTACGTTACTTGGAACGGGTCCAGATTAAACTGTGACGGGGATTGACGCTAAACAGATCCCGGAAAGGAATGGTTAAATAATTAAACATCCCCGGCCAATTTTCATAAAAACACGAGCGTGTATAACGCAATACCAATTTTTGCACGCGAAACGGACCAGGGCACAACGTCCTACGGGATCGGGATCACTTAGTTTAATATGTCCCATTTCATTTTTCAATTACCCTTTAAGGGCCCGGTCTGACATGGCGGAGTCAGATTCTGTGGCCCGGTTTTTCAGCCCATGCTCTATTTGTTTGTTTGTTTTCTTGCCGGAGTCCGGTCACCTTAAATCATTCCATCACAATGAATGAGTCCAGACCGGTACTTGACCCTTGTTTTTTGAGGAGAATGATTATTTCGTATTTATAAACATATATTTTATTGGACGTACGGTTGTAAGATTTCTACTTTTTTATTAATGGGTCAATGTTTTTTATTACATGGATTTAAATATAATTAGATAAATTATATTTTTTTGTATACGAGAAATACTCACATTACTTTCTTATATCTCATATTTTAATAATTATAAGAATTTCATGCAAAGTTTTTAAACATATATCCAATATTCTATATTAAAAGTCTATTGGGGATGGTTGATTCAAAAGACGTAATTTTGAGAAAAATTTTAAATTTATTTGTTTTCTGAGAAATTAATTTTTAGAAAAAATAATCAAATGGCGACATTCATATTGCAATACTGTTTGTAGCTTTTACATAAAAGTTTGTTAAAATGATATAATCATTTAAAAAAATTTTATTCTGATACAAACTAGCGCCACCTATGAAAAATATATCTAACTACTAAAAAATGTAAATTCGGCATTACAGATTTCTGTTATCAACATATGCATATTTTAATGGATTAATATACAATGTATAGATGGCACTGGTGCTTATACACTGGTTCTCAAGTTTTCAAAAAATATTAATTCATTAGTTGTTGATTTGTTATTTTTGAAAATATCGTTTTAATTAGATATGTCGAATCACTCTTCTGAAATTCTGTTTTTGTGATCAATGAATTGAAATTAGATATTTATTTTCTTTATATTTAAATTGAAATTAATAGTTTAATAGTGTGCAAATAAATTAATATAAATGCCATGTCGAGTCTACAAAATAGCTGTGCTATTGCTAATAAGATTTTAATTAATATGGTATCTTACATAGTTTTGTTAAATGAGAATTTGTGATACAGCTTTGACATTTAACAGATGGAGATGTGACAATGTTGCCTTACCCACCCGAAATGTCAAACTTTTTGCTAATTTTTTAACAAAAGCTCTGCAGCCCGACAACGATTTTACAGTGTCATGTGAAAAATCAACGATCTTAACTAATAATTATGGTATGCAAAAAGAACGACCCAATATAATCCAACATTGAAAATTCCACCTAAAATACTAACCTCAATGTTTCAATAACCGTTATCAGACTATTGTAAATGATGTTTCAGGATCTAAATGTAAACGGTCAACTAGTCGCACTTGAACGTTTACTAGAAGAGTTCTTTAACCCCCTAACTAACAACATACGAAAACATGAAATTGAACAGCAACTCGAATCATTCAGGAGTGCTCCAGAAATTTGGAAACTGTGTCTTTATTTTGTCACCAACACTTCTAGTCAATATGTGACAATGTTTGCTTTATCCACACTTGAGGTATGTTACACATATATTGTTAATTTTTATTTGACACAGTTATATTTTTAGAATATAATTAAAAAACAGTGGATGGAAATTAGTCAGCCAGATAAAGAATATATAAGGACTGTAATTTTTAGTTATTTAATTGAACACGTGCTGAGCATGCCCCATTTTCTTAAAGGAAAGTATGCCAAGCTTCTAGCAGACATTGCCAAACATGAATGGCCACATAATGATCCTAATTATTTTATTAACATACTAGAGGTAATGAGAGTTAAAAGGTTTTACCTATTTAAGGGTTAATTTTTCTTGTGATTTACAGTTACTAAAATCTGAAGCAAACCAATTGGTTGGTTTAATTTTATTGCGAACGACTAGTGAAGAATTCATGTGTATACCATGTCCTTTCAGTAGTGACAGAAAGGATGAAATCACAAGACTGCTGCAACCTTACATTCCAGTAGTTTTTGAGTTACTAAGAAATATTTTAGACAATTTAGGTAAAAGCAACTGGCAAAAAAATTAACTAGGAAATTCTTATGAAATATGTAACAAAGAAAACAATTTTTTAGGCACTAAACCGCGCCACACGAGCACTGCCACGCCGCCGCCTTCGCCGACGCATCCGTCGTCGCATGCCACCCGTTCCCCCAACCTGGCACCGACTACCTCGCGTCCCGACACCCGCGCTCTCATCAAAGAGGCCTTGGAAACCTTACAGCAACTCCTGACATGGACGCCCGTCGACAAAATTCCGCCCGAAATCGTGCAGTCTGTGTTTGCGTTCACGAATCGCGCCTCTTACGCTCAAGAGGACGACGACATGTGCGTGCTGGCCATGTCGGCCGTCTGCGAGGTGCTATACAGGAAAAGCGTGCCGCCTGGCAGTCGACAGTTCTTTGAAAGATTGTTCCAGCACACCGTTGTTATGTTGAGGGATATCATTCATTGTGGCAATAGAGTTGACTCGCTCGATCCACTGTATGTTATACTATACTGATATGTTATTTGTTTATTACCCTATTTTAGTTTTGTAGAGAAATTATCGGAGTTATTAGTCTTACTGATAGACCAGCATATGTGGCGCTTCGAACAGGACCATAACTTCTCCGCCCTGGACTTCCTGTCCTACCTGTACAATCTCACCATGCAGCTGCCTTCCGTGCCGTGTTACATGCACTGCGCAACCGTCTGGGCCGCTTTTCTCAAACAGATCAAACCTGAGAATTCCCACAAGTAAGTTGCAACGTCCTGCTCACTATTTAATTATGTGTTTTGTATAGGTCTGATTTGGTGTAATTTTATTCTAGATGTGTTTTTCTAGGGATCCTTGTTTAAGGGTTTTAACACCACCTAAATCTGCCTATGTAAGAATCCGATATGCTCGCACTGTATATATTTAACAGTTTCGATTTACTTACATGGTTTTTAACGATTTATTTTAGGTACGCCGAGGTGTTTAAACAATTGGTTTATTCGTTGTTGAAAAAGGTGCAGTTTACCTACAACTATGATCAGTTAATTACAATCAACAACAGTGACGTAAACGATGATGTAAGTCTTATAATTTGTTATTACCTTGATTGCAGTATTATATAATTTTACAGAACGAAACAGACTGGCAAATATTCGTAAAAGCTACAATCGAGATAATCGTGATGATCGCCGAACATTCACCTTCAGACACTATACAAGTAGCAGTAAGTTACTTAAATATTGCTGTATATATGTATACCATGATTGATGAAATTAAAACATATTGTTCTATAAACAATTGTATTAGAATTTTTTTTGGTTTTGGTATTATCTGGGTCTTTTTTTATTCTTAATTTCACATGCCTGATGACTCCTACCAAGAGTACCAACAATTGGTCAAAAATTTTATTTAATAATAAATTTGGCACGATTTCAAATGGCTTGCTTTAATGTTAGCTTTGTTGCTTTAACTATGAAATTGGAATATTTGCTTAAAATTTTGTCTTAATACTATTCCAAATAGTTTGCTTGCTTTAATGTTAGATAGTTCCATTGGTATCTATAGAGCATTTGTGACGTGAAAATTTTTCGTTTCGAGTTTCGATCCTTAACTTTATAGTTAAACGCACACAATTTCATTAAAAATCAAAGCATTTAGACCACACTTTCTTTAAAATGTGTGGAGTGGGCCACTCTCTTATCGCAAAATGCAATAATTGTTCATTTAACAACAACAATTGATTTTACATTAACAAAAGTGGTAGGTGAAGTGAAACGTGTACAATTTCGTTAAAATCAGCGAAATTAAAGCGTTTAGACATGACCAATTTCAAAATATGTGGAATGGATCACTCTTCTACCGTAAAATACCAAAAATTAGTCGAAAATTGTATATATTTTTTTATCTTAATTAACATCCTTTAAAAGAAATGGTGGGTGTTGTGAAGCGTGTTTAATTTCATTAGAATGAACAAATATGGACCGCACTTTAAAATGTGTGGAATGGGTCACTCTCTCACTACAAACTAACAATAAGCATTTGCTTTAATTTTTGTCATAATATTGTTTGTTTTAATTACAAAATTAAAGCATTTGTATTGTCCAAATTTATAATTTTGATCTGTATTAACAAAAATGTTGTAGTGAAATAAGCACATTTTTTTAATAATATATTTGGGCCGCACTTTTTTAAAAATGTGTGGAATGTGCCACTCTCCTAGTTGAAAATGCCAACAATTAGTCGGAAATTGTTCAAGTTTTTAATATTAGGAGTTTTATTAATTAAGAATTTAAAGCATTTGCTTTTTCCAATACTATTCCATAAGGTTTGCTTTAATATTAGAACATGCTGTAATTATAAAATTAAAATTATTTTTTTGTAAATATTCTGCGTAATTATAAGCTGAGAATTTAAAAATTCAACATATTTAACAACATTTGAGCTTGCTTTAACAAAAATAGTAGGTATAGTGAATATGCGTCTTTAGAACTGATTGTAATAAATTAATAATTATATCATACTTCTTCCGTATTCTATACCTCATAATGATGTCAATAGATAATATCGATTACGAAAGATTGACAACGAAATTTGTTATCAAATTGTTTCCCTTACGTCGTTCATAATCCCAAAAATATTGTCTCTTCAGGCACAAAAACTTCGCTTTCGGTAATTAGACAAAAAAGTGTTAGCAAAAATTGAGATTTCATTTTTATTACAGAATCGAGTTAATATCTATTTCGTATGTTCATTTATTTAAAAAAGGTTTAATAAAGATATTTAATTCGCATTAAACGTATTTTTTTATTGTTCTATTGACGTTTAGAAAAATCATGTTAATGTTGAAAATAATATATATTTTTATTAAATATCTCAAATAAAATTATTTTTATAAATATCCATGCCATATTATAATGTATATAAATAGTTCCATAAAAACAAAAAAAAACAGTAACAGATTACTGTTTCACACGAAAGTATCGATGTTATCAGAATACATAATTTCTATCTAATGTTAGTACTATTATTCTTTGTTTTCATTGTTCTGTTTCTCTTGAATGATGGTAGAAACAATGGTTTCAATATATGGTTCATATGGATAAGAAACATGTTGCTCTCCCATCAAAGAAACTATCTAACATTGACCAACTGCGCTGATGATGAATGGACTTCTTTGTCTGGAATATGTATCTCGCACAATAAACATAATATTACGGTTTACAAGCCGATCTCTAGTTACTTGAAGTTATTGTCCTCCTATACTTAATTTAAGGTATCTCATGGAAGAAGGGAGTTTAAATGAAGCATTAAAAAATATATATTTTACATATTTATTCATTTATAGTTAAAAAGGAATTAAAATAACTACAGATTAATAAATAAAGATAATTTAAAGCCAAATAAAAATATAAAAATAATAATAATAATGGATGATTAATATTAAAATCATTTAAATTGACTCGTTTATTGTTGTCTTCTAGCAACTAAAAATTTAAATGGTATTTTCGAATATATTTTGTATACATTCTTGAAATTTCCAGAGAATTTAGACAATAATTTTTTATAAAGTAATATGCTACATAGCCAAAACTATTAAACGAAATTTACTTTCGATAATTTTTACATACCGTTGATTCATAGGTCAGTTGAGAAACAAAATTAATGAAAATTAATGCAAGTTAAAAATAACTGAATAAATTTTATTGACAAACAAGAAAATTTACAATTATAAATTTAATTTTTATCATTGATAGCAAATGATTTAAATATTGTACTACAATATTCGGTGTGGTAGTCCAAAAACTCTTTCGACGAAACTATGAGCGAGCAAAACATTAAATCACAGTTTTATATTTAGAAAAATATTTGAGGGATATTAAAAATGTATTACCACTAAACTAAATAGAACAATTATCTATATACATATTTAAAATATATAGTCAGAGACAGATTATCTTAATACTAACTTACCTTAAAACAAAAATTGTAACTGAGTCAAACGTTATCGAGTTCTTAAAGCATTGCAATGTGGAAAAGCTACTGACGCTACAAATTATTAAAATAAAGCTTAAACTTAAATCAAGAGCCTAATATTCTAGAATTAAAGTAAACCATTTGGAAATCGCAACAATTAAACCTTATTATTTTTAATAATAAAATAATACAAACACAATTATTTAACAGTTGTTGCCTTGGAACATGGCGAACGACTTCTACAAACATTTGGAAACGGCGGTGGACCACAACAATTGCGCCCTAAACTACGAGATCAATCAGACTGATAACATGTATTACCTCCTCAAGGACTATTCGACGACCACACAAACAATTGCGAGGCTAGCGTCGGTCGTTGCCGACTGTCCTGAGGTATTCAAATGTGCCGCACAATCTCTGAACGTGTTCGTTGACAAGTTATTGGAAAGCGCGGTTCTGGCCACGTCCGTACGTTTCTATAATTTAAAAATGGGAGATTCACGTCTGACAGAAGCTTTCGTCGATATGTAAGATCTAATTAACTGTAATGTTCTTAAATTAATTCAGATATTTACAGACATGCTCAACTATTAGCAGCCTTAAAAACAATCCTGATTTGGATGTCGCACGAGAGTAAACTGACCAACCACAATCTGAAAACGCTACTGGACATCACGATTCCGGTGCTACAGGAATCGACAACGGTTCCCTCTAAAGTGACGCATTCGGCGGCTCATTTATTATGGACAATCACGAACGTCGTTCCATTCACGGAACTTATGCTTTTCCCTGTTGTGCCTCAATTCGTACTTCACACACCGGGTTTGAAATTTGCCGAAAAGGAAACGATGTTTGTGGTATACAACGCGGTCAGCGCACTATTGATGAAACCCTGGAAGGAAATGACTGAGGAGGTGGTGGCGAAAAGACACACCTTAATCGCAACGTTTTTCGAAATTTTGACAAGGGAATTTGTTAGTTTGAATGCGGGGACGCCACAGAATAGAGTGAAGGAGGTTACTGACAGGCTGTTCCCGGTTATGAGTCACATCATTGACAATCTAAAAGATTATCCGACTAGTACGAAGAAGTTGCTCAATGGAGTTGTATTGGTAATTAGTTTAGTAGTTGCTGGGAATATTTTTAACGAGTATGTTTTCAGAGCACGTTTTCACACGCTTTAACTGTTTGTCGGAATTGTATCTACACAAACGAACACGGAACGTACGAGCAATTCTTTTTGTCAATTTTCGGTGTCCTGCAACCTGAATGCTTAAAAGACAATCTCGAGGCGTTCTTACGAGAAGGATTTGAGTAAGGACATTCACAATACAAACAAATAATGCAGAACAATAATTCCGCCCTTTATCGTTTGTTCTCATTCAGTAAATAGGAGATTCTGTAGTTATAGAGTTCATGCAAGCCATATTCTGTAAATTTCAATTTATGGACAAATATTCCCATGTATAATAGTAAAAAATTACATAGAAACTTTTTCACTAATTAGAAAGTAGATGACACTTAAAGAAAAAAATTCTTAAGACGGAAGAACGAAAATAATTCGACTTGACTGCCACGCCAGTCGATTATCAATATGTCGCAATTGGGAATTCAATTTCAGAAATACAGTAGTGGCCATAATACCACACTTTTTAATATATATTAAAAATAGCTGCTCTACTTGAAATGGGTTCCAATGTATGTAATATTTATTGTTTTTTCTGTTATTGTTATGTCCATTATGTATCTAGTCAATATAATTTTATTCTTTGATTAAGTAACTACATATTTTTTTTATCTTTTAACAAAATTATAGCATCTTTATACTCTGTATAATTCAAATCAGTTCAACGTACCAGAGGTTTTTTGATTATTATAATTATTTAATAACGGGTCGTAGTCAAACGGTATGATGCGCTTTAAAATAAATATAATACAGCCTATAAAAAAAAATAGGGATAGCTTCAAAGAATATTTAACGAATTCGATAAACTTGGGAGAATCAAATGGATAATTCGAATGTCAAAAAACGGTTCATTCTCATCGTTAACTCAAATTAAAGCCTGGAGGAAATAGGATATTTAGTTTAAGGACTGTGAGAAGAAGGCTAGTGGATGAGGCTTTATTTAGCTATGGACTTGTAAAGAAAACCCTGCTTTCAATTAAGGATGTGAAGGTTCGATTTTGATTTGCTCAGGATCACCTTCACTGAATTGCATAATGATTTAGTGATGAATCCACATTTAATTTATTTAAAAATGTCAATTTAGCTTATGTTAGATATCCAATGTAAAACAAGGTGGTGGTTTAATTATACTGTGGAAATGTTTCTTCGCTTCTGATGTAGTAGGATATATTAAAGAACACTTTGCTTCAAGAAAATATGTAATGTGTTTCAACAACTCCAAACACAAATCCAAAATTATGACAGATTGGTTAAAATATCAAATCATGTTTTGCCTTGACTGAAGTAATCTCCAGATACCAACTATAAAATCATGTCAACACGATGATAACCAGATTTGACATAAAAATTATACAGATTTATAGATATATCATTTATTCGGTAATTGGTCGAGTCTATTCCTGGGAAATATGAAATTATAAATCAAAAAGGATATTACACAATTTTAAATTAAACATTACTCATTTAGTCAATAAAAATTCCTTTCAAAATTAATTTTGCTATATTAATGTTTAGCTTCATTGCAGATTTGTACTAATTGCAGTTGTTTTTGTTATTTTATTATTATTATTATTATTATTTTGATAATTTTTCTCTAAATTAGTTTTACTTGAAATTACAATTATTCCCCAGCAAAAACCTTATGACACATTTTACATCTCTTTAATTATGTGTCCATTGAAGGATTTTGGCATTTTGGATAAAGTTGCCTACTATTAATGATTTTTGGAATCTCTGAACTTTTATTTTTATTTTATGATATGATCAATTATAATCACCTTATGATAATTCTAGTATTGTTCTATTTCATTGAAGTTTTAAGTGTTTTCTTCTAGATTGTGTGACTACATCACTTATTTTCAATATCTAATAATCGCAAAGATATAAGAAAAATAATACACAGTTATCTACTATAAAAGTTTTGGGTCATAACTAACTAACTATTAATAACAATTTAATATTTTGAAATAATCGAATAATTAACTTCAAATAGTAAATAATTAAATACATGAATACATTTATTGACAGAGCAGCCATATATTGCACTTTTGAACATTTAAATTTCAGAGGATCTATTAGATTCAACGGTTATTTTATGTAAACTGATTAAGGCATTTGTTAAAATATACCAATGCGTTGAATAATAAAAATTAATAAATTTCTCTGTTATATATCATCACTATACATGGAGACGTTTGTTCACAAATATTTATATACATTTACAGAACGTGTTGCGCTAGCGAAGTTAAAAAGAATGGTGGAAGATGAAACTGTATTATTCTCTGTGAAACCACTAACAAATTACCTAACAACCAGTTATAATATATTTTTTAGTCGACACACTGCAAATTTAACTGGAGTGGAATCTGTACTGCAAATGCTGCAAGAAGTCGTCGAAACCAGAAGTACTGTGTACAAAAGTCTCCTCCCCACCATTCTACATTTTTGCATGGATATCACATACCCTGCAGTTTGTTCAAGGGCCAGTGAAAACCCAGAAGTTTATCAAACTTTAATAGTATTACTACACAGTATTCTATTGTATAGGTGGCAGTACTTTTACATGTCACAGGTTAGATTGGGCTATTCACCGGGCTGTAGCGAAGATGCGGGCCCGGACACACCAAGAAAACCCGAACATCTTTTGGCTGTGTTGAATGTTTTCGGCCACGCCTTGGAACAGAATGATATCAATGTTTTTAGATCTAGTCTTTGGTCTTTAGAAGATATAAATACCAAATGGAAACTTTACCAAAAGGTATTTTTTATTTGAGGGTTTGATTTTATTTTTTATTGATTTTTGGTTGGTTTTAGTTGATATTTAAGCAGGCCATGTCATACAATTTCTTGAACGTTTTAATAAAAACTTTGATTGATAAGACAAAAGATCTACTAGCGGAAGAAATTCTCGTAGCAATTTATAATATAGCGTCTGTGGATTTGAATCACTTCTTCAAATTTTTAGAACAATTTGTGCACAGTATTGAAGGAGTGAATGGCCAACAAGGGCAAGTTTTATTACAAAATTTTGTTTTTAACCACGACAAGGTATAATCATATTTTACGAGTGTTATTATTTGCTAATTTCTTTGTTTTAGGATATGCCAACATTCGTACATCAGTTGCAGAGATTTGTGAACGATGTACAACATTACAGACTGTGCAATAGGACGTTAAGTGTATGAAACTGATTAGGCTTAGTAATTTTTTGTATTACTATATTACAATGCTCAATTGTAAAATAAAAATGTCTTTTATAAAAACTGTTTTTTTAAATAACCTACATCTTTACAGAAATATTAATGTGGAAAAATATATTTTATGGTAAGATTTCTTCTACATGTGTCGCACCTCGGTTGCATTTTTTAGAAAAAGAAGTATGTATACATGTATGCAAGTAAGGTGGATATGACATTCTTAAACTTGCCTTTATAACACTGCTGTCTGTTTAAATCAATATTTGGTCAACATTTTTATTTGAATTCCTGTTATTTTTAGTTGTATTGCCATTTCTCATCAAGTTTGTTTCTATAGTAAATTTTGTATTTCCATTTTGTGACTGGAGTCATAATATAGATTCCATTATCCGATTATTGTAGATACATCTGCTTCTTCGTTATAATCATCAATTCCTATATATCAGAAATCTACAATAAATAATTCATTGTTGCTATTTAGATAGTCTACGAACTGTGGGCTTATCATTACACATATGTCAAATATAAATTTAGTCTATATAGTCTTGTGTGTGTACTAATTTGTGGGAACTCCCAAGTGACTTATTGTAAATAGTTGCATTCTGTTTTTATTGATGTCGGAGTTTATTTGTTAGGTTAGCTAAATTTTGAACAATTTTACTATTGTTAAGTAGTATAACATGATTTGGATGATCTAATCTGAATATTATTCAAACTGCATAAATAAGTAGGTACTACTCCAAAGAAGAAATTGATGGGTAGCGGAAAAAATATGTCGGTATTTTAATAACGTAATTTTCGACCAATATTTTTGTGGAATGAGGCGACTAATTTTAATTCGTTATCGTTTCAATATTGCTATTCGAGTTCCATACCGTTCCGTTACATTTTCGCTGATTTATGTTACAAAAAACACATTCAAATTAATTCAAACAAATTTATTCGTTAGACAAATATTAATTCATTTTTCCTATATAAACAATTTATTAACTGAATCATAGGAACCTAGGAATCTAGGTATCGCTGGAATACCGAGAAACCGAATAACAGTTATCGCAATGTCGCAGGGATGCACAGCGGCGTGATGTTGAAGACGGAGACGATATCATTATAAAAATAACGCTCCTCAAAATAACGTTATTTCGTCGCAGTAATTTTTGGAGCGCATGATTTTTGTGGAGCCGATATTCTATCTCTTCTAATTACTAATTTAACAATTGAAAGATTTCAAGTATTGTTCAAATTTATTATTTTTTGACACAAATATTGTATATACCAACCCCACACATTCGTTGCTTCAGTCTACACATATGCTTTAAAGCGAAGCTGATCAGAATGGCCAGAATGATGAGTTTGTATTAGATACCATTTTCTTAAAAATGTCGCATAAAACTACTAAAAAAAAACTAGTAACATATGCTGGGATACAGAATACTTAAGGATAATAAGAAAGGATACGATTCTTTTAATAATTAACATAGAAAAGACATTATACTTCTCACATTACATAAAATTAAATAAAAATAGACACACACTGAGTATATTAAACAAGAACTGAATGACAATATTAAACTAAACTAAGATAACTGAATGAAAATAAATGAAAAATTTACTGCGCTGAAAGGACATACAACTGGTCGTTTATAACTCCTATATTCGTTCGAAATTTAACGGCTCCAGCATCTGAAACGATTGAAATAGATTCCAGATTAAGTAAACGATTTAGAGGTTACGCCATTAAGTCGTTATAATTACTAATTACTTCTTATTAAGATGGAGAGCTCTAACCACAATCTATGCAAATACAGTTAATTGTACTTCATAGATAGCAACCTGATCTCCGATAATGTCTTTTTACTGACTTCGCTCCTGCGACAGTGGATTGAAACTCTATTTAACATTTAATTAACGAAGAATCCCGATAGATCTTAGACTGATATACCTTCAGAAGGTCCTAATCTAGACTCATCCTCTCAGGTATGAATAATAGGTTGTAAGTCTTGTACACACCGGGACAATTATTAAACCATTTTCATATTTCAAATTCTTTAGATTCTAGCAGAAATACTTTACGAAATTCAGATTTTTCATCGAATGCTTATTGCTGGAACGTACGGATAGCGAGAAATAAAGAGGAATGGCGACAGAATTCACAGATGTAGCTGGTGAACATCTCTAACTAAAATCTGTTGGTACATATCTTTAACATCAGCGGTTAAAACAATAGGATGGACGTAGAACCATAGCAACAACTCAAAATAATATTCTTATTATTTGAATCCAACTCACAAATTATCGTTTAGAAATTTCGCATTATAAAACGTTGCAGACGCATTAAAAACAACTGTCATGGAAGTAATACGGTAGAAATAATACTGGCATCACCAGTAGTAGTATGCAGATAGTATCTACTCGATATTTAGTATCTGATACTCCGAGATAAAATATTAAGTACTCCGTAATATCAAGCTCGGTACATTCATAATGTTTTTTACCTAAAATATTACATTCAAAATGTAGAAATAGTGTTGTTTTAAAATGGCATTTCGCATTTGATTTGATATACTTTATTATTATATTTTGTTATCTTGTTTTTCTAAATATATTATATTTTAAGGTATATTATTTTGTATTATTAACGTACACATTGGTCAATAATTTAAAATACCCGTATGCTTAAATTACTTTTCAAAATCTAAATTTTACATATTTAATAAACACCAAGATTATTAAATATTTATTATCTTTATATTTATCAACCAATATCTACTTTGATTATCGAATGGTATTGAATACATCAAATCTCAATAATCACAAACAATATTGAATAATAAATGCCTTATGATTAATTCATAACGAGTACGAAGTATCGGATACTGGGATAAAATGTATCGGTATCTACTCGATACTAAGAAAAATAATCGTTACTCATCACTAATAGCCAGCCCTTTCCCTCTCCTTTTAGAATTAGCAGATATATAATATATCATATGCAATCAATAGATTCAATTTTCTCTTAAAAAAGAATGCCGATCTATGGATCAAGAATTTATTTATCCATTAATTTTTAGTATGCAAAGTATAGTGGAAGTTGTTCGTAGAGTAAGGTGGGACAGACCAAGTACTGATTGGAAAAATGCATCGGTTATATTTTGTTTTTTTTTTTTTTTAATTTTAATTATTTATTATTATTATTTTAATTAACTAAGAAATTTGGTAATATTTGTTTTATTTCTGGTTTAACAGTCCAGTTGTTCTGCAATTTTCTTTATTTTATTCAGTTATATTGCTTATTAAAACTTATTGCAATCCTTCGGTGTAATAATTTTTTATTTCCTCCTCAAAGCAAGAGTAGTGTGGGTCGATAGCTTGTCTTATGATATGTATGTGCTCATCCTTTTCTTCCTCATCACATTGCGTTTAGTGATGAATAACGCTTTTGCTTGGGAATGCACCTTCAATTTACATTAGTGGCGTCAATTGGAGTTTGGGGGTTACTAGTTTTTAGTTGGCATGCCCCCATTTGGAAACGAATCCTGTGACAAAACTTTCAGTAAAATTCAACTTGTTGAATTAAGTTTTCCTCTCCTAACTGATAGAGCCAAATATATCATAACAAGAGTAATAATAATCAAAGATGTTATAATTTGAATTTAATTTTGTTGATTTTAGTTGTTAGTTAGTCCTGCCATATGAAGATTGCTTTTGCAGAAGTCACAAAGAATTTTTAGAATAATACACAATTCTCATTTATGTTTTCATATTTTTTCTAATATTGTATAATAGATATATATGTTACCGAATAAAATGCTTTAGTTACATGTGACCACACTTAATAATTATATTACAATTACAACTTTAAATTGTATTTGCATTATTATAAGTGAAAGTGTCTTATCTATTAATTTTAGATAGTATTGAACAGTGGGGAATATCCAAGTTATTTGTCCTAATTTTTTGGTATGATACTGAATCTGAATTTGACTGGACGTTGACTTACTGAGTAATCGTGACATTTTTTGAACGTGTACGAATTCGTCATATTTACAGTAATTGATATTTTTATTGTTAAAAGCAGTTTAATCGGACCTAGTTTCAGACTGTGAACGAATTGTTTGTATTGTTTTTAAGAAAAATTATGTTTTAAGAAAGTAAAAACCATAAAACATTCGTTAATTTATACATAAATATATCAATTATACGTTACTAAAGATTAATTTACTTTGACGGTGAAATGGTATATAAAGATTGTACACAGTTTAATTATAATTTTATATCTTGAGTAAAATTTAAGTACAATGATGCAAAGAACGGATTGTCAGTAATTTCAATAACGTTCGTTAATTTATATATACATATTTATTTTATGGATTCAGAGTTATTTAATAAAAACCAGAAATTATACAAAGTTGTTTATTACTAACAATATTAAAAGTAAAGTAAAGCACAATAATATTACTAGGTACCTTAACATTAGGATTAAAACTAAGTCTTACATGATATTTAATTTAATAATAAAACTATCTTAGACCTAACTAGCATAACAAATCTAAAATTAAATATTTATTATAAGTTTGTACACAAATGTAGTATTCGGAATATTTATATTACGAATAAATCAATTAATATAAACATAGTACAAATACTATTAAAGTATTGGATAAATATGATAACTAAGACTGCCATAAGATACATATAGATGTTCGATCAGTTTCGAGATACACGTATATGAACAAATTTTAATTGTTTCCTGTTTTTCAAAATATTCTCCATGAAGATTGACACAATTTTTCATGTGAATCAATTTCCAAATCACTTTTGCTACCATTGCCTCAACATGGTGCTTTCAAAACAAGAGCTATACGGAGAATATTCCATCAGTGCGATGTTTAAAAAGTCATCTGTGAGATTAGATGTGTCACAGCTCACATTATCATGATGTAGAATGATCCTTGTTCAGTTGTACGTATTCCATATTTTTTCGAATACTTCTGACAAACAAATGGCTATGTACCGTTCAGGATTGGTGCGAATCCGGGATAACAATACAGTTAATTGTATTTAACAAATAGTCCCTATCTAAAAACTACCTACTAGCCCCTATCAATTGATATTGGAAATTTAGAATATTTGTGACAGAATCTTTTAGTTAATTAATCAACACAATTACCTAACAATATTAATAAAAAGCTCGCTGGCCAGTTCAATATTGCACTGAGAAAGATCCAAATTAATTTTTTTTTATAGTTTGTAAGTCATATAATGTGGTTTCCAACAGCGCACGAAGAAATTGCATGTGATATTCTTCATAAAAAATCAAACTATAAACGTTCAAATTAAAGTGAACAATATTCATATTTTTAAATGTAAAATATGAGATTTTTTTCATGTATTATGTATGTAAGACAAATTGTGAACGATATTGACTTCATTGTATTACACAAATAATGAACAGCAACGAAGATCTTACCGCGACATTGTTTTAGCGTAGACGACAGTGATAAGACACAGAGAGAAAAAATGTTTTTGATAAAACGTATTTTTTAAATTGACCATTTTATGGCGTAGACATTTTTATTTTGTGGAGTAATTTTGTTATACATGAGAATTCTCCCGAAACTCTCGAAATGTGTATGGCAAAATTAGCGATAATTCCAATCAACGTCGACCTGCAAACACGAATAAATGTAGATATTCAAACAATTATCACGAAAGCCTTAATCTTTACATTAGCAACAAATTGTTTACAGAATCAGGTGTCACATAGAGAACCTGAATAAGAATAGTTGATAAGAATATCGCAATATGACAAGATATGCGCCCATGTGGAACAAAATATTTTAATGTAATATCAAACTTATTAGGAACTTATGAAAAAGTGTAATATTAAATATTGGCTACAGACTGATGAGTTAAACAACCCAGTACGACGACAGCTGGGATTGACATTTCTAACGATGAAGGTACGTAGCGATCTGTTGAACTTACAAGGCGGTCTTAACGCAAGTAAATTGCCCTTCTCTTAGAAACTCCCTGCAAACAAATGCCACTGTGGATATTTTGCGTGCATCACTCAAACGGTAGGCCAAATATTGTTTGGAAGCTTGCAAATCTAGATACTAATTAATAAAAAATATAACACAACAACATCAAGATATTGAGTGTTTATTGGCCAACCATCCCTTATTTGGCTAATATGACAAGCAAAGCAGAGAATACAAAAAAAAACTCACTGACTAATTTAGTTTAATTATTTCTCCTGACAAAAATGTCTATCTGAGTTATTTCAAACTTATATTGTATATAAGCGAAAGGAAAAAACGATTAATTTACTCGAGTTTGATAGAAATGTTACTTGTTTCGATTCTGCGACATCTGGTCATCTCGACTGGATAAAACAGATATGACTGTAAATAGATAGAAAATAATCACTGTGGTGAAAAATGCAACAGAATGACATTCTGAAGAATTTTTATACAAATTTCACAGAACAATGCAATGAAAAAAAGAAATCAATTATAAATTTTTATTTTTATGCGCGTTTTCTTACAGCGATTTTGCAACATTTTAATAATGATGACTTTTTGGGAAAAATTATCGATAATGTTAAACTGATTTATGTAAAACATTCAATGAATTCAAAGGGTTACTTAAACATAGAATATTCCTAAGAATATTGCTCAAAAAGTGGTATAACATATGAGAAACAGAATTTAGATAAAAGATAGAAACACATTTTGACTCTAGAGAATGAAAAGAATAATATTTATTTTAGTAATTTGTTCTTCATTAATGCGATTATAACATATAACCTTTACTCTCTATATGTATTTACACAAGCATATATTTATAGTGTTTCTTTACAAAAAACACCAAATAAAGTGAAGTCCGCCCACTAACAAATGACAGAAATAAAAATGATTGTTTTCATTACCTACAGTCAAAACATTCTTCCACCCCTCATCGAAATTTGCATCTTTCAGTTCTTCTACCATTTTTTGAGGAACATGTTTAGGAAGATCGCACCATTCTTTATTTAACTCCTCGATGTCGATAACAACATTCAATATTTTAGATACTGCTACACATCGAATTAAAATTACCGTTTATAACATTGTGGATAATTTTCGCAGGATCAAAAATTTTTAATTTTGCCAAAAAGTCATCGTTGTCGCGTAACGTATCAAAATATGATAAAATCGCTGTAGAAGCGATATACAGTATCAAAAATGATGAACGTGTCTACTCGCGTATTGAGACGGAACATAAATACCCCTTTGTAAACAAAAAAGAAAGATATACATGCAATTATGTGGGCGGGCCGGACTGACTGGAGGGGATCATTTGGTTTTGCTGTGTTTAGCATGCGGTTCGTCTCCGCAGACGAGTCAGTCTCTTTGAACACATTATTTAATTGTTTTTAGTTTTTTTTATTCATGCATTTATTTATTTTATTTAATTTTTGGGATACATTTTATTTTGAAAAAAGAAGTTTATTTTTAGAATACTTATTTTTGTTTTTGATATCGCATATGGAGAGTTACTAAATGCATTCGCAAAGATTAATTTATATTGTGCGCAAGCGCGCACTAGCACAGCGCATTGTCTCTGAGAGTGGGGATTCCTACTACCGGGCAAAATTTTTCTCTCTTTTTCGTGCATCCATCTCTTACAACATCCAGACACGGAGAGCATTTTTCGCACTGTATATATATATATATATATATATATAATTGCAAACAATTTGACTGAATTTCATTAGCCAATTTGCTCTTTTCTTCAAAACCAGCAAGCAAATTCTGCACAATGTTGTTGCATTCTTCGCCACAATCGATATATAAATGATTAGTCGGAACAGCAAGTTTTACTTGTCTTATAGAGTCGAAATGTTTCAATAAACCAGGTTTTAGGAAACGTCGCAGAATTCACATAAGCAACATTTCTGTAAAAATATGCAGTAAGTGAATCCTTGTTTCCGATGACTGAAAAAAGGCATTGTATGTATTAAAATAATTTAAAATAACTTTCAAAAAACACAGATAGGCTTTGGTATCCTGAGCAATAATTATTGTAAACTGGTCTTGCAATGTTTGTTTTACTCTAGGATCAATATTACTTGTATCTTGTGTTTTACTTAATACAATTTTTTTGATTGTTATATCAGCTAAATAAGCCACTATGGTTGGCCAACACAACAACAAACGTTCAATAGATTGATGTTGGGTTAACCAACGTGTGCTATTAGTTTTTATTAATTTGCATTCTAGATTTTGTAAACTTGCCAAAAAAAAATCAAATTCAGCCTCCCGTTTTGGACTATCACGCACAAAGCTAATAATAAATGTTATTAATTCAATAATCCACGGTGGCCTTTGTTTATAATCAGTTTTCACAATTAGATTATATGTATGAGAAAGGCAAGGAAGTTTAATTACGTTAGGACAAGCCTTGTTAAGTCGTGTAAGAAATGAATTTTTACTTTCAATCATCACGAACGCATTTTCGCAAGACAGTGAGGAGATGTTGGAAAAAGGAATCTGTTATTTTCTCATTTCTGATGAAAAATGATTGCACAAACCTTCCGCTGTTGTATTTGTTGCGTCCAGTTTTAATACTGTCAATGGATCTGTTCGCACATTCATCGTCTCTTCATCAACTAATCGAGTTTGAAATATCATCCATTTTTGTCGTTGTACAGGATCGGTTAACTCATCAATATGTAAACCAAATTTACGAAATTTATGAAATTACATTACATTATTACATTTGTTAATTTTGTCCGACCCATATGCATATCTTGTAATGTGACACGATCTTTACCAACTATTTAAAAAAAAATTAAAAATTTGTCAGCACCCGATTCAACAACTAATTTTGAAAATTTAGCTTCTGCACTTCTTTTTCGCATTTCCGGAGAACCCTCAGGTAATTCAAAATTACTCTCGTCGACAAAATCGTTGCTGTTTGAATCATTATGATTACGAAGTCGATGTCGTTCAATATTCATCCTACCCCCAAGACATGAAAATGACGATTCACATAATTTACATCTAAACATATGAATATCATTTGGATCCTCTTCCAAAAATGGTTTGAAAAGCAGCTCCTCAGTCCACTGAAATTTGAACTCTTGACTTTTTTTCGTTTCTTTTTTTTTATTTGCTGGAATTCCACATGCAATATTTTCATGTGTTTTAGTTTTTATGTCTTTTAGTTGTAGATAGATTTACCACTTTATATGACTTGTCACAAAATTTGCAACGATAAAAATATTTATTGTTTGGATCTTTCTCAATTCAAGATCCTACATGTTTCAACCAGTTTTTGTTAAATTCTGTCATTTTAATTAATAGATAAAAATAATTACAAAAAAAATAACTAATTCTAACTAACAAAAACTAAATTAAAAATAATAATAATAATAACAAAAATAAAAAGTCCCCGAATAATCTGTGAAACAAAATAAAAAAAATTAAAAACGTAACAAATAGCGAGACATTGTTAATAATAATACTTAAGCATATTTTACTAATTTGGATTTCTTTTATAAAAACATTTTTCTGTTTTGTCGAAATCAGTAAATTCATAGATTAAATTTATTAATTATTTATAAAATCTTACCTCTACACCAATTCACTTTAATTAGTCTTTTTCTATCACTTTTAAATTCACTATAACTATATGCAAAAACCACTATCCAAAGAATGACACGTAGAATCGAAATTAATATTGTATTATATACAATTATGATCAAAATTGGATATCATTTTATAAAAATAAATGCGGCAGGAAACCAAAATGTGTTTTTCATACTCTGGTGTATGTTATTCTGGTTAAAAGAGGAAATGCTGGAAACAGTTCTGTTCACTCATGTACTATCGGTTACAGAATTGTATTACCACTTTCAATTCAGTATCGCTTGCCGCACTACTCTCTTCCCCCACCACCAGTGTGGCCGTTTCGGAAACGGACTTTCTGGGGTCTAAGACCATTTTGGAGTACTCGTTTTCGTATATTACGTTCGGCACGCATCGGTTTCCGAATTGAAACACGACTGCTGTTGAACCGCTTGCAGTTATTTATGACCTGTTTTTTTGTTGAAGTTTTGTGTATTCAGCCGCAAAGCGTATTAAATAAGAACAAGCGGGCTCGCATAAATTATCCCCAAATTTACATTTATATGTATTTTAGTAAGAAACAATTTTGTGTGACCATCTCAACGCAATAATTGTAGAACACTTTTGTAAATTTAAAAATTTTTGAGTAGTAGTATATATTATTATAAAATTATTATTTATACATTTACATCGTATTATATACAATACATTTTGTGCATTTATATATAGTGCGAGCCATTTTTCATAATTTAAAATGTTTCGCGTATTATGCAAAAAATGTATTAAAAAATTTGTTTATAAAAATTATACTTATTGAAAAGTACAACATATGTGTATTGAATTTAAATATTAAAAATTAAACATTTATTTTACTTCTCTTGATAATTCTGGAATGAAAAGGGAACGGGGGTACATTTATCGAGAGCCACAAATAATCCTTTAAGGAGCCGCAGGTTGGCCACATCTGCTATATATTAATAAAATCATAAATATCTTAGTTTTTGTCAATAGAATTATTTTTAGTTCATAACAGATTAGGGAAAAATAAAGAATTATTTTTCTAATTTTTATTTTTTTTTGTAAATAGGGTTATTTTATTTAATGTATGACTACCTGAGATAATCATTTAGAAAAACTAAACTAAAAATTATCGATAACGTTTCTAACGATAATTTTAATACGTTGTTAGCTGTATCTAAAATATTGAATGTAGACATCGACAGAGAAGAGTTGTATAAAGAATGGTGCGATCTTCCTAAACATATTTCTCAAAAAAGATACTAAAAGATACAAATTTCGATGAGGGATGGAAGCATATTTAAAACTTGGGTAATGAAAACAATCATGTTTATTTCAGTCATTTATTTAATATAATTAATGCGATTCGATCGTTACCTAACTCGAATGCTGATGCTGAAAAAACTTTTTCAGTTTTTCCTGATATTATTACAAAAAAAAGAAACCGATTGGGTAAAGAGACAATAGACGCATTAGTAACGTGTAAAATTAAATATCGGGGGGAACAACAAACTCAGAATTTGGATGTTAATGACAAGTTACTTGAACGAATGACAACTCAGTCTTATAAAAGGGCACGACATGAAGTGAAGCCCCTCGCCAGCTTTCATGTTGAGGAATCTGAATCTGAAGATTCCTCATGAAAATTGGTGGGCGGGTTTCACTTTATAGTTAGATCATTCGTGAAAGTAAATTGTCATTAACGTCCATTTTGTGTTTGGTAGAATAGAAATCATAAATAAAATATTTTAAAAAAATAGAGGGATAGTTGGGGAGACTGGTAAACCATTGTACCATCCGTACTTTTTGTTGGTACTTATTTGTACCAACTGTTCGGTAAAAATCATACAATTCAGCAAATTGTGAATTTATTTTATTGTACACTTCAAACTTATGTGGTACCTATGTGGATCAATTGTACCGAAAGGGTTAACCAATCGGTTTATTTTTTTTTGTAATAAACTGTCAGCATTCGGGTTCGGTAATGTAATAGAATAACATTAATGAAGAGTAAATTACTGAAATAAACATTATTCTTTTCATTCCCTAGAATTAAAATGTGTTTCTGTCTTTCATCTAAATTCTGTTTGTCATATGTTGTACTATTTTTTGAGTAATATGCTTAGGAGGATTTTATATTTAAGTAATTCTTTAATAAAATACCACAAACCAGATCAGCCCTTTGAAAATAATAGCCACTCGTGCTAGAGAAACGTAAGGAAATAATTACAACAAACGTCGACCTATAACCGTTACATTAAACATTTAAACTCTTCGATGACAATATCTACCATTCAATATTTTAGATAAATCAGTTCGATAATTTTCCCCGAAAAGTCATCATTGTTAAAATATGCAAAATCGCTTTTAGAAGATGCGAAAAAAATGAAAATGAAATGATTTGACTGATTTATTTTTCATTGTTCTTTGGAATTTACCAACAAATTCTTTAGGATGTATAGAATTTTCACCATAGTGATTATGTTCTATATATTTACGGTCATATTTGTATTATTAAGTCGAGATGTTCAGATGTCGCAGAATCAAGACAAGTAACATTTCTATGAAATTCGAGTAAATTCATTTTTTTTTCCTTTTGCTGAAAATAACTTAGGTATATAATTTAATAATAATAATTTCATTTAACTCAGGTAGACTTTTTTTATCAGGAAAAATAATAAAACTAAATTGGTCAGTCAGTTTTCGCTCAGTTTATTTTACTCTAGGTGTAATTTATGTGTATTTTCTGTTTTGCTTGACATATTTTAAATAAGACACAACGTTGGCCAAGCACTCGATAACTTGATGTTGTTACGTTACATTTTTTATTAATTACTAATCTAGTCGTTGCAAGCTTCTTAAAAAATGTGGCCTTCCATTCGGAGTAATGTTCACTGCCAAATAGCTACAGTGGCATTTATTTGCAGGGAGTTTCTAAGAGAAGGGCAGTTTAATTATGTTAAGACCGCCTTGTAAGTTTTCTACAATACTAGATAATTCTTCCTACCATCATTTTTACATTATCGGTGAACTAAAAGGAAATATTGGCAAGCGGAATATGGTGTTAGAAAAGAGATTGTACAAACAAACTATCCGTTATGCTATCAAATTTTATTAATGTCAATAGTTCAGTTCGTATCTTCATCATCAGGAATGTTAACCCCAGTTGTCGTTGTACTGGGTTGTTTAAATCATCAATCTGTAGTCAAAATTTAATATTACACTTTTTCGTAAGTTCTTAAGATGTTTTTATATAACATTAAAAATTTTATTCCACATGGACGCATATCTTGTCTTGTCATGTTCTCTATGTGCCACCAGATTCTGCAAAGAATTTGTTTGTGACCGTTGTTTGAATATCTATCTATGTTAATTAGGGTTTAAAGATCGACATTGACTGAAATTATTAATTATTACACTCATTTCGGCATACTCTCATGTATATAACAATTACTGTACAAAATAATGTCTTCGTTGCAAAATGGTCAATTTACATTTCGTCAAAAATACTTCGTCTTCGTTGCTGTTTATCATTTATATAATACGATGAAGTCAATATCGTTCACAATTTATTTTACAAACATAATACATGAAAGAAAATTCTCATACTTTATATTTAAAAATATGAATATTGTTCACTTTAATTTGAACTTTACTGCTTATTGTTTAGTTGTTTATCAACAATTCCACATGCAATTTCTTTGTGTGTGATTCTGTACACCACTTTATATGACTCACAAACTATGAAAAAAATATTAATTCGTATCTTTCTCAACGTAACATGGAACTGATTAGCGTGCTTTTTATTAATGTTAGGTATAATAGTCTGATTTACCTCTTTTATATGTTGTCCAGTATTAATTGATAGGGCCTAGTAGGTAGTTTTCATAGACAATTTTTTTTTTAAATATAAATAACTATTTTTAAGTTTTTAATTGTTACGATAACATACCAATCTTGAATACTGCGGAACAATTTGTCAGAAGTATTCGAAGAAATGAAGAAAACGTACCACCGAATGAGAATGATGCTACTTCATGACAATGTGAGTTCTCACACAACTGAGTTTTTGAACACACAAAACATCACACGGAATATTCTCCGGATAGCTTGTACCATGTTGGAGCAATGGTGGCAAAAGTGCTTTGGAAATTAATTCACATAAAAAATTGTGTTAATCTTCATGGAGAATATTTTGAAAAACACGAAACGATTAAAATTTGTTTATATACATGTATTTCAAAAGTGATCGAACATCCATATGTGAGAGCTTTTGTATCTTCTTACATATTTAGTTATCATATTTGTTCAATACTTTGATAGTATTTTTACTGTGTTTATATTAATTGATGTATTTGTAATATGAATATTCTGAATACAAAATTATATGTAATGTAATAAGAAAGTTTTATCATTAAATTAAAGATCATGTAAGAGTTAGTTTTAATTCTAGTATTAAGGTACCTATTAATATTATTTTGTTTTACTGCTACTATGTACAATTTCTGCATTTTCTTAAATATCTCTAAACCTATAAAATAAATATGTATATATAAATTAACGAACGTTATTAAATTAATTAATTTGTTCTTTACATGAATAAATTGTAAAGCACTTAAATTTGACTGTTACTGTGTACAATCATTTTTGTTAATTCATAATTGATAAATATAAATTAACGGACGTTTAATGGATATTATTTTCTTAAAACAAAATTTTTATTAAGAATAATTCAAACAATTCTTTCAGACTTTAAAACTAAGTCTGATTAATAGAAAAACGACGGTGAATTTCGCGAATTATATATTATTTACTAATTTCAAATTATATATGAACCGCAATGTTGGAGATTCGAACCGAATTTCATATATTCAAGTTTGTGTAACGCTTGCTATAAAACATTTTTTTACTTCGCGGCTAATGTAAACATAAGCATGCGGGTCCCCTCCAGCAACGACCCGAACCCGAAGAACCGAATCTTGCCGAGTCCAAAGGCACCGAACTTGTCTAACGAAAATATAAAGTTCGCAGAAAGCCCGTTTCCGAAACGGCCACACTGCCCACCACGAATATAATTTGACCGTCTCGTAAAACATGCGCGTCATTCATTACCTTCGATACAACGAGACAATATGCAGCACAATATAAATAATGAATTCGTACACGTATTGGGTAATATTGCAGAATCCGCGACTCTAAGGAATGCTTTTAGCGCATGTGTCAACTTGATTTGAAATCGTCTGTTTTGGAGATTTTAGACAGCATAGTTACCAGATTTCATTTTTAACGAAATATGTAGAGAAATGATTTTTAGAAAAATATATATGTAGTTTATTATGTTTTTCATGTATGACTTATATTATTTATGTGGTTAAATTCGAAAAGAGATAAAATTCGGCAAATCACTTTATTAATTAGTATATTCATTTTTTATTTACTCTATATTTCTTCCGTAGTTTAACTATCTAATTAAAAGTTCTTTATTAAATAATTAGGTAAATTTACAAAGGTAAATTAGGTAAATTTACAACATTAATATAAAATTAACAAAAAAGATATATTTATATATTTTATAATAAAAAAACAAAATCAATTAAAACAAAAAAATCTATTCCACTGGATATTGCTCCCTAATACAATTTAAAATGCTCATAAACATATTATGATTTTTAAATTTATTTCTCCATATGAATTCGTGGAGGTACGATGGAAACAGATCTTCCGAGGAACAGTCATGGTCTATGTAACTCGAAAAAAATTGTTCAATGCAAATATAGTATAAATTTATTAATAAATTGGAATAAATTAAAAAATAATAAAAATTAAAAACATTTTTAATTAAATACAATACAATTATCTATATAGTAAAATATATTAATTAATTAACGACCCATATCAATAAATTAAGACAGCACACAAATAATCTATAAAGTAAGATAACTTAAAATATGACTGCTAACAAATTAAAAATGATCTTACTAAAGGAATAAAAGTATAATATTTTAAAAATGGGAAAGATCTATAAAGTAAAATATATTAAATGAGCATACCAATAAATTAAGAAAGTAATTAGCAGAAGAATAGGAATAATATATTGTTTTTAAAAACGCCATGAGAATATAATCTGTAAAGTATAATATTTTAATAATGAGCAATAATCATCAAATTAGAAGAAATAATATACTTACCAAAAAATAAAAAGTATAATACGTACACAACAACACAACAATAATTCAACCATAAAAAATGATTCGAATATTTTGACCGTTGCAAACCGACAACACTGCACTTCAAAATGTTCAAGAAGCGCGAAATCAGCGCCTCACGACGCATGCGCTAGATAATGTTCCTTAGAGTCACGGATTCTGCAACTTTACCACGTATTGTTCTTTTAAAGGAACAGGGGATGAATATATCCCAAATTGGAAATATTGCAGAATTCGCGACTCTAAGGAATACTTTTAGCGCATGCGTCAATTTGATTTGAAATCATCTGTTTCGGAGATTTTAAACAGCATGATTGCCAGATTTCATTTTTAACAAAATATGTAGAGAAAATTGTTATTAGAAAAATCTATCTATAATTTATTATGTTTTTCATGTATGACTTATATCATTTATGTGGTTGAAAAGATAAAATTCGGTAATCACTTTATTAATTAGTATATTCATTTTTTATTTACTCTATATTTTTTGGTAGTTAATTAAAAGTTCTTTAATAAATAATTAGGTAAATTTACAAAGGGGAATGAATAATTGATATATATATATATATATATATATATATATATATATATATATATATATATAATATTAACAAAAAAATATATTTATATATTTTATAATAAAAACAAAATCAATTAAACCAAAAAAACAACAATTTAAAATGCTTATAAACATATTATAATTTTTAAATTTATTTCTCCATATGAATTCGTGGAGGTACGATGGAAATAGATCTTCCGAGGAACAGCCATGGTCTATGTAACTCGAAAAAAATTGCACAATTCAAATACAGTATAAAATTATTAATAAATTCGGAATCAGTTAATAAATAATAAAAATTAAAACCATTTTTAATTAAATACAATACAATTATCTATATAGTAAAATATATTAATTAATTAATGACCCATATCAATAAATCAAGATTGTACCAAAAAAAAAATAATAATAATATAATACAGCACACAAATAATCTATAAAGTAAGATAACTTAAAAAATGCCAACAAATTAAAAATGATCTTACTAAAGGAATAAAAGTATAATATTTTAAAAATGGAAATGATCTATAAAGTAAAATATATTTAATGAGCATACCAATAAATTAAGAATATAATTACTAGAAGAATAGGGATAATATATTGTTTTTGAAAACGCTACGAGAATATAATCTGTAAACTATAATATTTTAATTAATGAGCAATAATCATTAAATTAGAAGAAATAATATACTTACCAAAAATATAAATAGTATAATACACAATATTAACAATAATTCAACCACAAAAAATAATTCGAATATTTTGACCGTTGCAAAGTGACAACACTGCACTGCAAATTGTTCAAGAAGCGCGAAACCAGCGCCTCACGACGCATGCGCTAGAAAATATTCCTTAGAGTAACGGATTCTGCAACTTTACCTACAAATTTCCCGAGAGCTGAATGTTTCTGTAAGATAAACACAAGAAAATTATATGGGACAGTGTTTATTTTTTTGAATAACTACATGAGTATTTTTTTATTTTCCGCCTTATTTCTTTCAAGGAACTAAATTAAGGCATACATTTAACTTCATAATTATTGCTGTTTGCGGAACAATAAATTAAATGCTTTTTGTCAATCAATAGTTTACCTTTAACTTAGTTATTTAAAATAATTGGATTGTAAAATAAGGATTGTAAGCAATATGACTATTTTGTTCCACGCGTAATGTTTGCAAATTATTATTATAAAAAGAAACATAACGTTATTTAAACTTCGCTTTTCTAAAATAATTGTTATGTAAAAATATAAGAACTGATACTATACTGTTTACTACGGTTGTGGTTTCCATGGTTATTCAATTTTTGCACAATAAAAACACTTTAAAAAACTAAAAATATGAAAATAATTTTTCAGAATAATTAGCATTAAATGTTTTAATGTGATACACTTCTATTTTTATGTTTATTATAGTGGTTGTGGCAATACGATATTTTGCTTACATATCCTAATATTAAAATTACAATAACCGTCTTAAAACATAAATATATTTACTTTCGACGATTTTATAAACTTTGAGAGAGTAGAGCGGTTAAACTTGGGAACTTATTAAATCTGATTTGTTCAAAAATATTTTTCACTGTTCTTTAGTGACTGACTGTTCGCCGGTGGATACAAAATTTTAACGAAGAAAACGGGACCAGTGCACTTCCAAGAACTGGCCGAAAAAGAGAATTGGAAGATGCTCAAATCCAAGAGGTCATACAGACCTTCGATCTAAATGGATTTGAGCGCACCTCGACTTTGGCTGGTCAGTTTGGTGTGTCCACACAAACAATTGGAAGGACATTACACAGAGAGTATCTCCATAACAGGCGGCCAGCAAAAAAGGTGGCCCTCACGGATAATCAAAAAAGTGTTCGTCTGGCATTTGCTAAAGAGTACCTAAATTTCGATTTCACTACAACAATATTTACTGATGAAAAATGTTTCAAGTCTTCTCAAACCAGAAGAATTCAACTGTGGCGTTGAAATGGTACTCGTTATGCTGAAAATAATATTATTAGTAATCACCAATCTGGCCGTATATCAGCCAATTTTTGGGGTTGGATGAGTGCTGCTGTCCCAGGGGAGCTTGCGTTTATTCCTGGTCGTGCCACCTCTCATAATTACATTGAGGTGCTCGAGGATGTCAGGCCTTTGTGTGCGCGGTGTATTCGGCAGAAGATCTACCAAACATCAATTGCGACAATGGCTCCTTGAACACACCGAAATTAACCGAATTAATTGGCCTCCAAAGTCACCAGACCTCAATCCCATTGAGAATCTTTGGGGGTTAATTGTTCAGAGGTGGGAGAACAGGAATGAACGCAACTCTCAGGCTTTGCAAGCACACTGCTTGGAGGCCTGGGAGAACGTCAGGAGCACTAATTATTATGCGAATTTCCTTGCTTCCATGGGCCAGCGTTTACAAGCAGTAATTGACGCCAATGGTGGTCACACCAAGTATTAAAACTGGTTTTAATAAATTATTATTTTTAATATTCATTTATTATTTTGATTATTCGGGAATATTATATGTTAATTATATTTTTCATCAGTAAATATTGTAGTGAAATCGAAATTTAATAAAATCCCAAAAAAAATGAATCGTATTGTACAAGATTTAATCGCTAAATTCGGTCTGCGTGTCGTGCGTAGCGCCGAGCACACCAAGCAAAATGATCTCATCTACAAATATCGGTCGTGAGCAACGACGAACACTGCAAGCGAAAATGAACCTTGAGGTGGTAATGCAATTCTGTAGCTGATAGTACAATATACTTTTAAGGTGTAAATAAGTTATAATAGTTCTTCTACTATAAAAGAAATTTTCTCTTTTGGTCACAGTTGTGTGAATTATTTTATTGTATAAGATTATTTTAATAATTATATAATATATTTTTATAATTAATTTAACCATAAATAAATATTGATTGTTTATTATGTTATTAACATTATCGTCAAATAATGTCGACCGCAAGCAAATTTTATTTAACACAATTTATATAAAATTGGAAAAAACTAATACTAAAAACAGTATGTGTATCCACGATAGTCGCGTTTCGATTCGGAAACCGATACGTACCGAACGTGATGAACTAAAACGAGCATACAAAATCGTCTTAGACCCGAAAAAGTCGGTTTATTGAATGGCCACACTGTCCAGGATATTACGTTAAGCGCCTAGTGGTTAGTTCGGATCATTATCGTTTTTGGTCGGATGCCGGAATAACATGACTAACAGAGCATTTATGAATAAGAGCAGACTCGTTGTTTTGTTCAGCAGAATGCGGAAGTTATTTTCATTATCTGGACTGGAAGAGAGGTTGCAGCGATTGTAGCCACCTTGTTGGAACAGAAACAGGACGCAGACGGACAAAACGATATTCCAGGGTAGAATTTCCATTTCCTAGAAATTTTTTCCTCGATTTCTGCCGATGTTGATCTTGGGTTCAAATAGGTACAGGTATTCCTAATTCAGTTCAACATGACTGCTGACTTCCGTGATGATCCTAGCAGTGGAAGGAAAATTTGTTCGACGGCAGCATGCACAAATAAGACCTTGACCTCTGAACGCCCATGGAACCTATCTGAGGAAATATGTGGGAGGTAATTTAATTTGTTACCACAAGACTTACACTAATGGAAGTGCCGTAGAAGAGTTTCAGAAGGGATTTTACACATGGCGAGGTATAATGTTTCATGAGGAATGTGGCACTGATGCTATTGTACTATGTAAACGGTATGGTCTTATCAGGCCTTGAGATAGATAATAATTGTCTTTTCGGAAATTACGCAGTTCGAAATTGACACTTGGTAATATCTGTCGATGTCGTGTATCTGTTTAATCAAATTCTCCTAGTGTTTTTTCAATTTCTTGCTTTTGGTGTTCCCAAACTGTTCTAATCTGATTCAACTGGCTTTTTGCTATTTCAAATGCATCTTGTATATGTTGCGGTATTGGTGTACAGAAAACTTTGGTTGTTGCTTCCAGAGTGGGCTTAATGTAATCTCATTAGAGGGTATCGCTGATAGGTCCCATTTGGCAATACACCATAAGGTATTTACGAAGTTAAATTGAATATCTTTCATTTGTGTTCGGGCAAAATCTAGATTAATCTGTATCTCTCTAGCAAAAGTGAGCCGAACTCACGATTAAAATTGGGCTTCGAACAAGAATACGGAGTTGCAAATTATCTTCGTTGTCGAATAGTTTCAATACTTATTTAAACCCCTTCTACGTTTTCTAACTGAGACTGTAAACTTTTTGCAGTCACAAATTATTGTCTCAAAGTTAAAATTCTCAAAAAACGATCCTCCTAGTATGGTCGCAGATCTCCATGTATCGTTGTAACATATGAGAAGTGAATGTATGGGATACTATTCCACGGTAATTTCATTTCAGTGTTACAGCACTTCCTAAACCTGAACGACTGAGAAAAACCAACAATACTGACAATTGGAGACTAAATATTCACATTTGGAAGTGTCTGTCAGTACCGTAAGACCTAGACTAAGGCAGAATATTTTACATGGAAGAAGGTCCGCCAAAATACCCTTCATATCAAGAAAAAATAGAGGTGCCAAACTCCAATCTGCACGGGAGCGCTTAGACTGGTCTGAAAAAGATGGAAAACTGTATTGTTTTATAACGAAAGTAAATTTAATATTTTCATTAGATGGAATTCGATGGGTTAGACGTCTAGTCAACGCCTAGGGAACAATTAGGCGTAGGGATGGAGGAATAATGGTGTGGGACTCATTTTTGAATTTGGAATAGGACCATTAGTAAAAGTAAATGGAATAATGAATAGGTTTCAATATTTACACAACCATGCCAATTGTATGCTGCCGTATGTTTTCCTACATGATAATAATTCGAAGTATACACCCAATATTGTAAAAGAGTTTTTTACTAATAACAAATATTAAAAACTTAAGCATTTAATTTTGTTTCTTTACTTTTGACTCCTTGTTTTATTTTATATTACTACAGTCCCCACCCTTTTTATTTTAAATCAATTATCTATGATATTCATTGACTATCTTAAAAAGGGAAAAACTATTAACAGCGACTATTACGTAGCGTTACTGGAGCGTTTGAAGGACGAAATCGCTGAAAAACGATGAAGAAGAAGAAAGTGCTGTTTCATCAGGACAATTGGGCTTTGAATTGCTTCCGCATCCACCGTATTCTCTAGATCTGGCTCCCAGCGACTTTTTTCTGTTCTCAGACCTCAAGAGAGTGCTCCCTGGACAGAAATTTTGCGCTGATGAAGAGCTAATCTCCGAAACTGAAACCTATTTTGAGACTAAAGACAAATCTTACTATAAAAATGGTATCGAAAAATTGTATGACCGCTATAATCACCCTCTAAGACAACTATATTGAATAATAAAATCAAATTCCCTACGAACTTTTAAAGTAATATCTTCGTCATTTATAAGATGATTTGGAACAAAACAAGCATTGTACTGTTTCTCTGAAATTTTATATATGCATTGAAATACACAGTGCGAAAAATACAATGGGATGTAGTTCGAGTTCCTAGAATACTTCGTTTAGATTATACGGCCTCCTAATTCGTTAAGATTATTAGGCCTGTCCTTCTGGAAAGTATATAATTTGGACTTGACGTGAATCAAATAGTTTTCGTAAATGGAAACCTGCATTTGCCAAGTGTCTGCGTAGCGTAACTGTTGCATTTTCTAGCTGACCAGGCAGTTGCGAAGAAGACGCTGTAGTGTCCCTACAGGCTGTCAATCCAAATACCCTGTATATCTTTTATAATTTCATTGTATAATAGCTGTGTATCCATCCATTAAAATTGATAATAGATATATTGTTTCTTTTACTTCAACTTCATCAACTATCAATAGAATCATTTTAAGGGTTTATCATTACTAGTCATGTGTCATCCAGAGGAAGAAACGTTTGCCCAACGTTAAGTTTCTCAATGCAGGTTTTCTTTAGCGTTGAGTTTGCATTGTTTGATGTAGTCAGAGAGGTAGGACATGCAGTTTGCTTATGTTTTATATGTATCCTCCGAGACTCGTCTCCCACTTCGTCGATTCCTTTTCTCTGCTATAATCAACATCAATTCAGATGCTGAGTTCTCTTTTGTATTATAAGACTATTTTTAAATAAAATGGTTGTTTTTTAATATTGAAGGCAAGTATTGATATAATTTTTTATGTTTAATTCAGCCTGTATTACATATTTATATTATTTCTGACAGTAGTTACTTATAACATTGACTTGCGAATCTATTGTGGCTTTTTAACATAACTAAATAATTAATAAGTAAACTTTAAATCAAAATTATGTAGTTTAATTTAATTAAAATATAAATTACAATAAAAGTAAACTTTAAGTTATACATTTTAACAATTAAATTAAATGTTTTATTAAAATTTAAGCAACTAAAATTTGAATTTAAAAATTAAATTAAAAGGATAAGGTTTTGAATAAATTAAAACACAATTGCTTCTCAAACTCTAATAATATTTATTAATTGTAAGTCACAATAAATATATTAACAGAATATAGTCTATTACATAATCAATACTTAAATATAACTTCTTCATTTATCTATCTACATTAAAATAGAATAGGATTTTCATATTAATTCAGAACTGTTCAAAGATAAGTTTTGTCACGTCTCCATCAATTCACACTTTTTGACAAAAGCGAATTCATATGATATGTGTTATTAATTTAGAAGTTAGAAGTTAAACAGAAGATCAGAGGACGGAACAAAATTTTTCATATAGCGTTACAATTTTCCCGAAAAAAAAAAAACAAATTTGAGGTAAGATTGGCGGATCCGAATCCAGCCCCTTGGACCCTCCAAAATACCATACATTAACCAAACATTAAACAAATTTTCGATAAATCAAACATAGGCATTATTCAAAACCCCGTTATTATTTTTGGTGATGGATATTGATAGGACGAACTTTGAACTCCGTTCAAGAAGATCCAAATCCAAAGTACGTCCTCAAGCTTGTACATACATAATTTTTATTATTTTTAATGATTATTTCTATAACTATTTAGACTAGAAGTTTTACAGACGACAAGAAGGTTCTGATTTTGTGGAAATTCCTTAAAATAATTACTTTTCAGCGATACGGTTCTCATCGTCCGCAACATCTATCTGATTCGCCTCATATTCGTCATTCTTTTCGGTCAGCAGCAACAGAAGCTGATTCATATCCAAATTGGGCACGTTTCCCAATCTAGCCAAGTAGTCGTTCCTGTACAAATCCGCATCGGTCATATCTTTTTTGCCTCGAACTCCTACAAACTTTCCTCGGAACTCGTACGGGTACTTCTTACCTCTCATGCCGAAGAAACCGGACGTTCTCTGCAGTTTTTTGCCACGCATTCCAAAGAATCCCTGAGGCGCCCTTTTATCTTCCACAACTGAAAATTATGATTTTTAGTACATTTATAATAAGTTAATTTTTATTTATTCACATTCGTCTTCGTAGCTTTTCTTTCCCCTCATTCCAACGAAGCCCATTGGAGCCCTTTTTTCGTTGTAGTACTCAAAGGGGTCGTATTCTTTTTTGCCACGCATTCCCATAAATCCTGACGGAGCCCTCTTTGGATATTCGTCTGAAATGCGCATAAACAAAAGGTAACTTTGTAGTTTTAAACAGGATAGTTAAAGAGAATTATTTTTATTGCTTCCATTTAAATGTAACTATGTAAAATTTTTTACTAGTTTAACTTAATTTGTAGCTTGCATTAAGTTTAATTACTATTTTATATTGATCTGTTTAGTACGGGATCAGATTACTGTAATGTTATTTTTTCGCTGGAATTTTAACGGAAAACCAACTGAAAAATACGTCGAACTGTTTATGTTTATGTATAAATATGTTCTGGCTTATTTAATTAATTATTCTAACAAAAATATTGGTTTACCATTGCAATTATACCGCAAAAACATGTTTTAAAACACTAATTATGTCACAATTGCAAAAGCGAATTCATTAATTAATGTTAATAATTGATAAGTAACAATAGGGCTTCCAAAAATCAATATATAATTAATATTGAGATTAAATATACGAACATCTAACTGTCTTAAAGTTAATAATTGATTAAATTAATTACTAAAATTGCCTAAGAAATTTTATGTTAATGTAATAAAATATTTATTACATTATAAATGAAATAAATGCTTTACCATATCCGAAGAGCTCATTGTCTTTCTTCCCCCTCATGCCCATGAACCCGCTGGGCGCCCTCTTGTAAACCGCATCTTGGAACTGATAACTTCCCTCCCACGGTTCCCCGTAACTGTAGGGTTTCTTGCCGCGCATCCCCATGAACCCGCTGGGCGCTCGCTTCTCCACCTTTTGTTGCTCCGGATGCGGTTCCTCGAGCGTCTTCGATGCTTCGGGGGCGTCCTGCTCGTCATACGCGCCCTCCGGTATGGACTTCTTGCCGCGCACTCCGGTGAAACCGGAGGGAACACGTTTGTGGTGGTCCTCGGCCAGGACGCACCAGCACAGCGATGTCAGCAGCAGCAGGAACGGCAGGCCGCGTCTCGTTTGCATCGTACCTGAAAAATTCGGAAGAGGCAGTCAGACCGGTAATTGGCTGCGGTCGGAGGAAAACCGGAAAATGTCCCGTGCACGACTGTAATTGTCGGTTGGGGTTAATTACAGTTCATGAATCCGTTTTGCGGTCGCATTTTAATGTTTATTAATTGTGTTTGTAAAATTTTAAAAAGCACCCATACAACATTTGCCTACGTCTGAAAATTAACTTAGTTTTCCTTCGCGTTGCACACATATTGCAGACATATTGAAAAATTCAGTCGCTGTTCGATTGTAATAGTCCGGTGGACCGCAAGAATTTTTCATAAGCTCGTTGTTATTATCTGACTGTTAATTGAAATTTTCGTGATGAATTAGGCTAATAATGTGCTATGTGTGTATTGGTTGTGTATACGTGGGCAATGAATATATGCTATTGATTCTACGAACAGTATATTGTTTTAGAAAACAAGGCATGCTTCTAGTTACAATTGAAAACGCGTTGACCAAGGAATAATACAAACTAATAGAATTGAAACTGTTTATCGATGTTAAACAATGTTTGTCCGTGACACTTTCGTTAGTAATTGAGGAAGCACACCACGAATAAAATACAACAACAAAAAACCTAAGATTAATTCCGAGACTTTTATTGTGAATAATCGCTGGATTCAAGAGCACTATTCGACGATCCACACATAAAAAGTATTCATCCCTCATTCGAGCGCTGTATTTGCACTGTCACCGTTAAGTATGAAAGATTGGGGTCGAAATTAAACTACAAATTTTTATGATTAATTAACAGTCATAGTCTCGATTAAACAATGTAACGATCGAATTACCGCGTGCTCTTCGCGTTAATAACCAGAATACTTGGCTGATTAATGGTCGGATGTTTTACATTCGTCAAAGGGATTTAATAATACTAATCGAAGTGCATTCGAAATTGTAACGCAATGGAGAAATTACATGTGTATTGATTTGTGTAATCTTTGTTTTATATTTAGCTCCTACTAGCCATATTTCATATAAAGTATCGGAATATATTGTGATGCATAACAATAGTCTTGTCGATTCATTCTGTGAATATATTTAGATGATATGTAGAAATTAATGCAGAAGTACTAGTTTAATTTAACCCAAATCATTAAAATTATATAACTGCTTTATTAAAACAAAATTTGTTTTAAAAATATTTTATCAAAAATTTGATTATAGATTTGATTCGTTGGGTGTACTTTCCTCTTAAAATGTGTAAACAAACAAAATCATTTAAATAAAATAAAAAATGGTTTGAAGAAAATATTAAGATAATAATTATTTTAGCAAAACATTCTATATCTTCCAAATTTTTTTTTTTTCTAAAATGAGTAATAAGAAAAAGAAAATAATTTGATCTAATTAATTATTCAAAATTGTAAATGTTTAAATATAAAATTAAAATTGAAATTAATAAGTTGTAACATAAAACTGTACTTTTATAGATTTTCTGAAATAATAATCATAAAATTGTAATTTCCATAATATTATTTATTTTTTAAAATTAAACAATTCTTTACAAGAATTTTTAGTAAAAAATAAAAACATTTTATACTTTTGATAAATAAAATTTAATAAAATCCTAATTTCTTCCCAAATTATATAGTAAAAAGTTAATTTAAATATAATTAATCAACTCATCAAAATTTGTTTTAAAAATGTTTTATTAAAAATTTGATTATAGATTTGATTCTTTGGGTATATTTTCCTCTTAAAATATGTAAACAAAGAAAATCATTTAAATAAAATAAAAAATGATATGAAGGAAATAAATAAAATATTAAAATTGTAAAAACAAGATTCTTGTCGTTTTATTATGTGAATATAGATGGAGATTTTATTAACAGGATATGTCCAGGTTTCCCCTTAAAATAAAATCATCGTCAGTAAACTAATTTAATACGGCTCGATAATGAAGTTATCGACGTTAGTGGAATTTCTGCGAGGTACCTAAATGATGATTTATGAATGGAGTAATATAGCCGAGGCCTGTAAAATATTGGCATATGTCCTAGTAATTAATGCAATGCCTGGCATATGAAATATTATTCGACAATTATGGTCAGTTCTGGAAATCCTACCGGATTATCCTTTTATGTTACCATAAACTGTTCCATTTGTTTCTGACTTAAATTGGGAAAAGTATTTTTATGGGTTTTCTCATTAGTACAACCATTTCATTGTTTTAATCTAAAAAGATTCTCAGATTATTGACCTCAGTTAAAACAGTTCGTAATCGAAGTTTTTAAGAACCGCAAAGATAAAAACATTTTTCCCTTTTAACAGAACACCACAATCGCGTGTCTCTCACAGTTAGGAAACTGAATAAAAAATCACACTTAATGTCAGTTAAAGAACTGGGAGTAATAAAAATAAACGGCATAACAGGTACACATGCAACACTAAAGAAAATTATAATAAATGATAAATCAAAACATGGAGAGAACAAAACGAATTTAAGTGAAATATTTGAATTTCAAGAATCGTAGTACATCCAAAATCTAATTCCCTGATAGTAACATATGTTATTATTACGTACATGTCGTGCACACAACATTCAATTATGTTTGTCTTTTTGAAGTTCTGCGACATTTTTAATGAAAGTCATTCACAATAAATTATTTATAAAACAGGGAAAACATAACTAATGTACTAGGCAAATATTGATATAAAAGTTGTTAATGATATGGCCTATTTTTTAAACGTACCAATTTATTTTAGTATTGTTTATGTTGATAAATGGTTGATGTTATCAAAGTGGCAAAACAAACCAATTCAATTATTCACTATATTAAAACAAATTGTGTTTATCAGTTTATTAAATCTTAATTCAACATTGTTCTATTTTTTATACTGCGTTCTTTTCTTATTGAGGTAATTCCACTTAAAATTTGCATTTTCTATTAAGATAATACCTATTTTAGCAAAATATTCTATATCTTCCATAAAATGGGTTATGAGAAAAAGAAGATAATAATTTGATCTAGTTAATTATTCAAAATTGTAAATGATTAAATATAAAATTGAAATTAAAAAGTTGTAAAACTGTAGTTCTATAGATTTTCTGAAACAATAATAATAAAATAGTAATTTCCACAAGATTATTTATTTTTTAAAATTAAACAACTCTTCACAAAAATTTAATAAAATCCCAATTTCTTCCCAAATTAAATAATAAAAAGTTAATTTAAATAATTAATTAATATTCAAAATTGTAAATGTTTAAATATAAAATTAAAATTGAATTTAAAAAGTTGTAAAACTGTAATTCTATAGATTTTCTGAAATAATAATCATAAAATAGTAATTTCCATAAGATTATTCTTTGAAATTAAGCTATTCTTTACAAGAATTTTTAGTAAAAAACAACATTTTACAGTTTTGATAAATAAAATTTAATAAAAGCTCAATTTCTTCCCAAATTAAATAATAAAAAGTTAATTTAAATAATTAATTAATTATTCAAAATTATAAATGTTTAAGTATAAGATAAAAATTGAAATTAAAAAGTTGTAAAATTGTAGTTCTATAGATTTTTTGAAATAATTCATAAAATAATAATTTCCAAATTATTTATTTGTTAAAATTAAACAATTCTTTACAAGAATTTTTAGTAAAATCCTAATTTCTTCCCAAATTAAATAATAAAAAGTTAATTTAAATATAATTAATCAAATTTGTTATATTAGAAAATATAAAACACTAAAATTAAAGTGAACCATGAATTATCAGTTTATTAAATCTTAATTTAATAAATTTTTACCAAGAGGGTTGTCTATAAACTTGGTGGTGAAAAGATAGGATTATACTGCGCAATCTGAAAGAAACACTCGGCAAAAATGAAAAGGGACGTGGAAAACAAAACCGGTGGATAATAATACAATCAGTTTACATCAAACAAAAGACCGACAACAACCCCAAACAATTTTTTATATAAAAATTATTTTAAATGCGACAAAAATGTCGGAATTAATTTAGCCGACTGTCTGCACATTTCTATTGAATAGATCAAGGGAAACAAAGAGTATATTATTACAGCGTCGATTTATAGCTCAGATGAGACCTTTTAATATATTACATAATATTGCGAAGACACAAATGGAAACGATAATATAGTTCCTAATATCATATGGAGTTGAACGTCTACATGTATATTAGCTGAATGGAGTGGAAATGTGGTTTTCTACTCCCATACACATGTGTGTATGTGTGTGTGTGTGTGAGTTGCTTGACATTCGAAAACATTAAAGGTATGTATACTCATATCTATTTAATATTCATGCACTATTACACCCTCAATTTAAAACCTATTGTATTAATTAAAAAAATTATATATTCAACCAGGCGTTTAATCACAAGAAACAAGTTGCGTTAGTAGTTAATTTATAATTAAATACCAAGAACTTAATTCTATTGTGCATTATGTTTCATACATATTTCAAAACTATCGACTACTTTACGCTTAGTTTTCAAGGCTGTTTTAACTCTGTTTTAACCCGCAAGTTATATCATAAAACGCGTGTGAAAACTCAAATTGAACGTATAAAACATATAGTAAATGTAAAAATGTTCACCCATTTGGATAATGTTCTTTAAAAGATACACAATTTACTGCCATTAGCGTTGACAAAACTCCCCGAAACGACACCGGATTTATCATTTACGACTTAAATTTACCGAAAAGATATTAAAACCAGTGTTTTTACAAATGACGTGCTTTTAACGGCGACTAAATCTACCGTAATAAAGACACTCCATTATCTGTATCCTGAAATATGGACCAGTTAACGTGTCAAAAAAAAAAAAAAAAATAACAAACGGTGAAACGCAAATTTACAAATCTGTAAATGATTCCAGGACTAATTGGTTTTTGCGTTGTTTTCGGCAGTTTTTTAAGCCCCGCTTGAGTGGTCTATTAATTAAAATAAATGTTTATTAACTTCGACTCATTTTCTTTTAAGTGATAACTGAATTGGTTAATAAATTATCAATGTTGGTTGATTAAACGGTTTATCGAGTTGAGTGCTTTTCAATGTTACAATAATTTTGATATAAGCAAAGTTTTTGATGTGCATAATAATACGTAACGAAAACCGGAGTATGCAACATTGTAATTAGTTTGTAAATGGGTCTTCTCCTCTTACCTACCTGTAATAGTTTTATATGAAATGGGAAGTATAATATATAGTAACGTTGTAAATTATACATTGTAATATAATATTCCGTCAGCGTTAATTAAATGCAAACACACCCGCCAAAACAACGTTTTTATTTTTCATTTTTTATCGTCCAGAAACCAATTCCAATTCGCATATGACACAACAAGGCGGACGCAGATAAACGTGAATGTGCGTTGGCAAAAGATTTCGATTAGAGATTAGTGTCATGCATCGCGTCAATCAATTTTAGTGGGGTAATTGTAATTAGTAGGAAAAACGTTTTTTTTTTGTATAAATCTCAAATCTGTCCGATTTATTCAAATTTTCGTTTGAATTTCAATTAGGAAGAGGAGAGGATTTTTTAAAAGAAAATTTCAATTTAAACAAAACAGTAAATTTTATTAGAAAAATTTTAGAAAAATAACAAAGGTAATTGTAAAATTGCTACTGAAATAATAAAATACTTAAATTTTCTGAATGACAGAATTTGGTCATAATAATAAGAGTGTAGGTATTGAATTAAATCATATTACTTGTATAAATAAATTAAATATTCCATATATTCAAAACTTGAACAGATATATTCTTAAATGATTACTGATTAAAAAAAAAATAAAAATTAATTGCGGCGGACAGGGTAAGACATCAATTTCATTTTTTGCGAACGACTGCTTCACCACCTGATTTGTGTGTTTTCGATCATTACCATAAGGAAACAACTATTTTCATTATTTCTACTCATCTCAACTATTCTGGTGACTCTCCCATATAGGTTCAACACTTTTAATTGTCTTTTTTTAGTTCTATATATATATAGTTCTAGCCCAGTCGATTTTTTATATTAGAAGATATGGCAAAGGAATCTTTCATTGTCTCTTTTCCAATCCGTTTATCAAATCTATGGCTCGTTTTTCGTCATCCTCTGCTTTAAAACTTTAATAATAGTACATTCAGAACGCTCTTTCTTTTTGTTTCTCAATTACACCTTTTTTCTTTAGTACAATATTTCGGATGGGTCGTGCTGTACTAATTTATAATGATATATAAAAATAATATGTAATAAATATATATAAGAAATTGATAAAACTAACTAAGGCAACTTATTAACTGCTCTTATTATTTTGACCATAAATTTATGAAAATAATTTTGTCAGTATTAAAATACTCAGGCTGTGGCAGAGGGTAACTTTTAAACCTTAAATAGAAAACTACGGTTTCTACATTTTATTGCAAATTTTGAGGCAAACAATACGTAAGATTTGTCTAACATATTGTTTTACAGTATTAGCAGAAAGTAGAGCAACTTTTTTAAAATTCAAATAATTTCTGTCCTGGTTATTATGTTTAAAAAATGTATATGACTTCCTTTTATAAATTTAACAATTACATAGTTAAACAATAAAAAAATAAAGAGTTTAATTTTACTCATAATTTATTTTGGGGTGGCAAAAAGTAAAGCAACTTATGCTATTTAAATTAATAACTTTTAATTAGTATTTTAATTAGTACACTAATATATTGTAAAATTCCCATTATTATGAATAATTTCCAAACACCAGTACTTTTGCAGAACTGTTGTTCACTATCTCCCATAAGTTTTCAATGGAGTTTAGATCGGGAAATTGACATGGCAAGTTCATAACATTAATTTTTTCCCTTAAAAGCTGCTTCAAATATTTTGAAGTGTGTTTCGGGTTAAAAATAAAGTTTTAGTGGCATATTTTTATTTGAATACGGTACCATGTTGAATAGGTCGCCTTACATATAAAATCCCATCACTGCTAACCAGATTAAACTTGATTTCATCACTCCAGATCGCTCGTTTCCAATTATTTAAAGCCCATTATTGTAAAAGAGACCTGGTAAACCCAACTCGGTCTCATCTGTTCTTCTCTGATAGTAGTGGTTTTTTAGTTAGACCTTCTCGTATGAATCTATCTCTTACGGTTCTTGAAGAAACATTAATTCCAAGTTGTGTCTCAAGTAGACCTTTTATTTTGCTGGAACTCAGGAAAGGATCTGGTTTGGAGTAGGATAAAATTTGTTTATCCCGAAACCTATTGGATTTTCTTGCTCGTCCAGTTTTATTTTTACCTTCACATTACACCAAAAATTGAAAATAGTTGTGAAACACGCGTTACAAACGAGCAATATTGATTTTTCTCTCATCGGATTCAAATAATGTTACAATCCGTGATTTTAATTTCTTTCCACCAGGTACTACATTAACTCAGATTTCTTTGGTGTATACTGTAAAACTAAAAATTACTGTGCCAGCCGAATATTTACTTTTTTGATTTATAGCTAACAGAATTATTTTTAATACAAGAAATATTCATTCATAATTTGTATAAATTATATTTAATTTGCATATACAAGGCGGTAACAATTTGTATATTTTTAAAGTTGCTGTACTTCATTGAGAAATATTAAAAGTGTAAAACAGTTTAAAGCTTCCATTTTAATATCTAGTAAAAAAAGTAAAACATATAAACCAGAATTTACTATATGCTATATTAGTTTTTTTATTAATTAAGAAAAAAATAATTTAAAGATTATTCAAAATTTTAACTTAGGAAATAAAAGAATAAAACGATGGAATCTTTGGAACCAAGAATTTTAATACTCATTAATTTTTTTAAATGAATAAGTGCATTCAATTATTTGCTTAGTATTGTCTTGAAACAAAAATGTTTATTAAAAATCATAAACCTTTAGAACTGGAAAACGGAGAATATTCAGAAATATTAAAATTAGAAAGCAATTAAAATTTTCCTACTAAAATTATTATTTATTAAACAAAAGTGTAATTTAATTTTTAAATATTTTCCAATAATAAAATTTTAGTATTTAACATTTTATTACTTTCATTCATTCCTTTCTGAACCCGGAAACGTATCAACATGTTAACATTTAAAATATAAAATATTTAAAGTCCAGGAAAACCCTTGAATAGCACACATTTTCCCTTGATCTCACCTACCCCAGTAGTCCCATTTTTCTCCCCAAAAACAACCTACTTTTCCTGCCCATATTAGACCTGGGACGCTCCCGAAACAATGTTACTGCATAAACTACTGACCGCGCCGCGAATCTTGAGTGTGTATAAATCTAAACTCTACATTACCACAAATGTAGAAAGTGGATGGAGGCACTTAACCTGTGTAACTCACACGGCCCATTAAAGAGAAAGAATGGGGCAAAGAGGGAACGAATTAAACAACAATAGACCAAACGTCACAAAAGATACGTCGCTCTGACGTGTTTATTAGATTTCACCTGTACGACGCCAGCATAAGTGTACAGTGAGAATGTAAAACATGATTTACGCATTCGAATATATTGCGCGTCCACAAATGGTTCGTGTTGTAAAAAGTCACGAGTCATTGTAAATGTAAAAAGTTTCAGCGATAAGCGCACAAGCCTAATTTTCCCCCGACTATCTGACCTGTTCCATCTCGTTTATTGCCAGAATTTTGATGCAGCAACTTGGGCAATAATAGAAAGTCGCGTTAATTCAACTTTTAAGGGGGTGAAGGGGTCACGAGATAATTTTTTTCTCCCTCGTTCGATGGTTGTTTTAAATCCAATTAAGCAGTGCCTCAATTTTCCGGACAAGTGCAGTGATTAGCTGTCGCAACAAAAAGCGGCCACTTAAACGAAATTCGAAATTTCTGGTAAATACCCGGACCCCATAATTAAATTGCGTAATTGGCGGGAGCGTCGTGACAGTATTGCCAATCCGTCCCCGAAACGAACTCCGTAAAACAAACAAGACGACGATTGAAGGAGGAGGCGGCTCATTCACCGATTTGATATACTCCGAATTCATGTTAATTTATGCCCGTCTCTCGAAACGGGAATTGGGAAATACATCAGGTGCTCTAATTTTCATTAGTTTCGTTGCGTATTTGCGAACGTTATACGGATTTATTTGTTTAATATCAATCGCTTCTGGTGGGACTTGATTAAAACGTCTTTGCGGGATTTTCATAATCCTTGACGAGATGGCGGTTACGCTGTTACCCGGTGAAATATACAAGAGACAATAAAATTTTATTTCGGCGTTAAATTTCCCAATTGACAATTATTGGGGCTCAATTATACGGATTTATGGCCGGTTTTATCTTCGTGCGATTCAAATGTGGTCTTAGTTTTTTCATGGGGGTAGATCGAAAGTATTTGGAATCTGGAATAAAAATAACACGGAGAATATAATTTTCTACACAATTGGGATGTTCCGGAAAGTTACAGTGTCCATTTTCCAAATCCTACGACCATGAATATTTTTGTTTCATTAATAAAAAATTCTGGTTACGATTGAATAGGTGGTCAAAATTTGAGAGCAGGTAGCACACATCATTTTTTTTTTTTTTTTTTTGAAGTAAATATGCCCCTAATTTACCAGTAAATCTTAGTAGCTTATTTCCATTTATTATTTATTTTTAATGATTGGTTATCTGATTTTTAATGCAATAGGATTTTTGTTAGCCCAAAAATTATTATTGTTGTATTATTAAACACCATTTCTGGTGAAAAATTGCCTCATCAGAGAAAATTGTGTGGTAGTGTTCATGGAGAACTCGGAAGCATTCATTTACAGTTCTCCAAATTACCAAATTCGATACATTAGTTTTTTGTGACAAAAGTCTAGCATTAAGAGTTGGATTTACTTGTTACAAATTCAAATACAAGCAATAAATTCAAACACAAACATAAATACAATCTGAGGTGATTTCATGATATAATACCAACTTGATTTTATATTGCATGGAAATCATTTCAACTTTCTTCAAACAAACATTAACATATTTTAAAAAATAAGTAGCATAAAAAAGGGGATGAGAAAGAAAGAAGAACCCTCGAAATCTACGTTACTTTATTAATTAATAATTTTTTAAATTAAACTTTGAAGGACTATATTTACTTCAGGAAAACTTCCGAAAAAACTTATTTAGAGTCTCTTCATTATTAGACGTGTTCTACCTGTTCCCAAATTTTAGAAACACTTTGTTTAACTAACTAAAACACTAGTATAATATATTTTTTATTAAATTTATAACAATATACAATTTAAAAAGGAATGCAAATATTAAAAATGACATAAGTATTAAAAATTGAAATCGAAATTAATATTTTATAAAATTCCTGCATTGCAAACGTTTTGTAAAATATTAAAAACAAAGATATGAAATATTAAAAATGGATTTGCAAAACGACAAATGGAAAATATTTATTTGTGAAATATATATTATCAAAAGGAAAACGTTCAGTTTTAAATTACACTTTAATAAGAATGTATTGTAATTAAATGTATTACATATAAAATTTAAATACAATCGAACCTCGATAAATCGAATTATAATTAAAGTACAAAATAATTATGAATATAGTTTTATTGGAGTAATTAAATAAATTATACATTTATATTTTTTCAATTTGATTTGTTAATTTGAATATTGATAAGAGAGTTCTTGTTATGTTCTTTTTCTCTCATCTCATCTGAAAGTGGTTATTACAATTCTTGTTTCAAATTACCCTCCCCCAAATTATTATCTATATCATCAATATTGTCAAACTCTACAAATTCGGATTCAGATTTGCAGTGCTCGATAATATATTCACCTATAGATAATTCTGAAGTCATTTACCTGTATAAAATATAGAAAAATTCTATAGAAAGATTTTTGGCAATTTTATAAATTTTAAATCCTATTTAAAGTTGTATATCTTCTTCTTTCAAAGAATTGGAATAATAAAAAAAATATTACTACAAATATTTAATTAATAGATTAATATACAATTAATTAATTAATTATAAATTATAAAAATTTTATAAAATCTGCAATTTACACAGAATTTAATACATGACAATGACGATATATTAATTAATATAAAATATTTAAATCAATCAACAAATATTCAAAATTACGAAAAATAAATATTAAATGGAAGTTTTAAACAGTTATAAATACTTAAATAAAATAATAAATAATGCTTTTCAAATTTGTTATTGTTATTGTTTTATTTATTTTGTTTAAATTATTTTCTTTCAATAGTCTTTTTAGGATGAGAATACATTCATCAAATAATTTGATTTTATTATCGAAACACTCTCACCATTTCCTTGAATTTCACAGTATAAAAATAAAAATAAAAGAAGTCGGCAGCCATGCTACCTCTCATGAATATAAAACAATATTTTAGACAAATCTTACGTATTTTTTGCCACAAAATTTGCAATGAAAACTACGGTTTTCTATTTAAGATTTAAAAGTTAAATTGACAATAAAAACAAAAACAAAATAGTTTGAAATAGATCTGAAATATTAAAAAAAATATATTTATTTATTATTAATATATTATTTTAGAAAACGACGATTAGTGGAAATATTCTGAAAAAATCTAGAGGAAAAATTTTAAAAGAAAATAATTTTTGTAACATTGTCCCAGAAAGAAAACTTTGTAAAATATTAAAAACACAGGTATGAAATATTAGACGAAAACTTCGAAACAATTGATTTAGAAAAGAACATGAAATGTTTGTCTGCAGAAAACTCATCCGAAGAAAAAGCATCCAGTTTAAAATCACCATTTGTCAAACATTTCTCGTTTCTCCGAACGAATCGTTTTTGCGTCAAGATTGATGGTCACCCGAAAAAAAAATGAAACAATAAAATCCAAGTAAAAACGCAAACCGTTTACAGGCACATAAAATCAGTAACACATTCATTTTGTCGCCCCCGTGTTGAAAATTTTTCTCCCGGCCATAAAAAATGCAAGAGTCACTTCTCCCCTTTGTGTACTAATATGTTGGCGAATTTAACGTTAACTTACCCCCATTCTTCGTACCGAAGTTCAAGAGTGGCCCGAGAAATCTCGAGCGGCCGTTCATTATGGGACTCGTAGCCCATTATCTTGTTATTTGACTTTCGTAACAGGAAAATGCACTTGTAAAAACCGGCGTTTCACTTATTTACATCCCGACAACAAATACGGTCCATCAAAAAGCCATAGAGTCGATTTTATAAGGGCGGAAAACGGTCGTAAAATAAAAACGGGGATAAAACTGTTGAACACCGAAATGCGTGCGTGTAAGTTCGGTTTGTTCGGTCGAAATACTATTAATTTTATCGGTCCTAATCCCGATTTAAAACCGGTTACGTCGGAGGCTTTGGCAATATTAAAACCGAGTAGTTGAACGTGAGGATGATTTATTAAATTGTTTTTGAGGGGCGATTTACTAAAACGCGCTACAATCTGATTAATTGTATTCCGAGATTATGCAAAATTTATATTTAAGAGACAAATTATACTCGAAAATGGGACGTTTTTCAAATTTATTGAACGGCTGTGGGGAAGTGCTTAAGAACTTTCCGAATTTTGGTGCAAGCAGCTTAATTAAAACCTCTTTGAATATTTTGTCTAAAATATTAGTTAATTAAAACGTAAAATTAATATACAGAGTGTAAAGAAGTAAAAATTTACTTTAAGGTAGAGGTAAACATATTGTGAAGGCAAATTAAACGTATTGAAAAGAGTCGTCTAGTGTTGAAATGGCAAAAACCGCAAAACAATTACAGAAAACGGTTCGGCGGAAATGGAACGACGGTGTTCTTGAAAATGCATTTTGTAATGATTGTATGCAAAGTTTAACGCCTTGTTTGCAACTCACAACGTAATTTTAAACAAGACAAAATCAATTCTTATCCTTATAAAATTTATAATCTGACGCGCTTGAATAATTTCAACATTAAAACTTATAATGAGGATTTTACGTAAAGAATAATCCGTTTTATTAATATTTTTATCCGGGCAATTCAGTAATTAAAACCGGAATCGTAGCTGATTGCATAAGATAATAATTACTGAAGTCAAACAACGGACTACTTCAATTAAAAAGTTCGAAGACTGAAGACAGTCTTTATTCTAATAACACTTACAATTAGTTTTTACGAATTCAATATTTACTAAGTTTAATAATTCCACCTCGGTTTCAGCCCCGAAACTTTGACGTATTCCTTTGAAATATAAAAAAGTTGACTCACTTAAATTCAGGTTTTTTTTCGCTATGATTATTTTATCCGTTCATAAGTTGAAATGTACGACAACTATAAATATTCTATCGTTACAAACCCCTGCAAAAAAACACAAAGCTCCTGCGGTTTATAACTCATTTCGCGCGTCTTGGTTCCAGCATACAAAGAACAACTCCCCAACTTTTATTAAATATACTCCTCGTTCACAACTTTTCGCGACCCATAACTCCGGCTCCGCTATTATTTTAAGATCTAACCCTTATTTCAACCCTCACGGATTTATTTATGCGCCACTATGTGCGCTTTTCTAAGGTATGAAACTGTATCTCAGATTTTATTTAAATGGTGCCATAAACGGAATTTATTACACACAAAATAATCAGAAAACTGCATTAAAAACTAACTTATTTCTATATTTTCAAACAAACAATTTTAATTTAATTTATAAACATTAATTATAAATAAAAGCTCGTTTTTGATGACATTTAACATTTTATTTACAATAAAGGCCATGGGGCAATAAAAATACCGAATCGGCCCCTGAACGGTATCGGGCTCATAATTTCAGGAAATGTTGGTACTCATAAGATACTTTGATGCTGCAAATTTCAAATCTTTATCTGTTACCGTTTCTGAATAAATCAAATAATACTGAAAATCGATAAAAATTGTTATTTCAGTACCTTGTGAATCGATTGATCTAAATATCGGATGTTTTAATGCAATTTTCGATGAAATTATGAGCTTCGGGAATTTTTCAAAAAACGGTACATCACATTGAACAAAATTAAAAATCGATTTTTTGCTCTTATGATTTAAGTGTTGAAATGATAAAATAAAGCACTTTAAAGTTAAATGAGAGTTTAAATTGTCTAAAACGTAGTTGAATTATATAGTATTTTATACTGATTTAATAATTATAGTTAGAAATAAAGTTTATAATAACGAATAGAGTTCATTATATGAAAAACAATTATTTTTATATGAGTGTTCCTATTTTATTCTGTTGTTTTCACTAGTACAGTAATCACAAACTTCTGTATGTAGGTTCTATGAACAGATATAGCTCTTACTTTCTTTCCTGGAAAAACATATTCCGTAATAAGATCAATCGATTCACAAGGTGCTGGGAATAACAATTTTTATTGATTTTCCGTATTTTTTTGTTTTATTCAGAAATGGTAACAAATATAAGATAAGATCTGAAACTTGCTAATCAAAATATCTTATGAGTACCAACATTTCCTGAAATTATGAGCCCGATATCTTTCTGAGGCCGTCCCATGGCATTTTGAATTTTTTGTTAAACGTATTATTAGTATTTTAAATCCGTATAATCTTTAAACGGATAGATCGAATTTTAAAAACTAAGCAGCAATGTTAGAATTAAATTCTTTAACAAGTTCTCATTTCACTCTCAATCTCATTTAAAAAAAATTTGGCGCTGACACCATCACTTAAGAAATTGAAAGTTTTGCTATGTCTTTTATCTCTAAGGTTGTTTAAAAACAGTCTTATAATTTATATGAAATGAACAGTGACAAAAATAAGAAAATCATAAAAGGAATTTATTACATGTACTGGATCCTATGAAAAAAAAAACAGACAAATGAAACAAAATAAAATAATCAGAATATCTAATTAGAAACAAATTTACTTTAATAATTTTAAGATGAAGTAATATTCTATGCTTAAATTCAAAATAAAGTTTTTCATAGCACTTATCATAATATTTAAATGTTGCTTTTAAATTAATAGAAAGCTTGTAATAAATTTTCATCCAAAAATATTTGCTATACCAATATAAAAACACAAAAATTTTCTACTGAAAATTTGATTAAAATCCATGAACATTTTAACAAAATCCAATTAGGACACAAACCTCTCTTAATCAAAATCAGACTGATCATTTTGCACTAAATGAACAACGCGGCGCGACAAAAAATAAAAAACGGTTGTAAGAAGAGTCTCAGGATTGATACAATTGAGTCGACCGTCCGATTTTAAATTGAATCGTTGCAATTTTAATGGGACTTGACGGGACGGCGATTCAGGGGGCAGATTAGCTTTAAATATTTAGCTAACAGCGCTCCGGTATTAATCCGTTTTCTTTGTTCCTTCGGTCGCGTTTAATAAACCGAAAACGCGTGAAATGACTTAATTCTTTTTTTGCGTTTTCATGCTTCCGCAACGGTTTCATAAAAGAAAACGTGACACGTGTACTATTTCATTATTAGTTATTAGGGTTTTAAGGGATGTTTTGTAGATAGAACGCAAATATTGAACTAAATTACTTAATGTTTAAATGAATAATAAAATAGGGATGAAACAATACAAATATATCATGTTAATGTATCTTAATAACAGCGTTGAAAATGACAAATTATATCTGTTAGAGATCCGACGTTGAATAATTAATTACCCCGCACAATCTATCAATAATCTAATAAAAGTTCGCAGCTAATGATATCCAGATTAAACCGATCCTAGGTTTAAAACCAAATCCGTATTTGTCGTAATTTGTGTTTAACTTGTACTATACGTGTTTCGTGTTTTGCCGCAAGCGAAGGACAAACCGAAAATATGACGGAAAAGACGCCCGCAGTCGCAATTCTATTAGACAAGTTTTCGCACACCCCCAAGCTTCGAAACGCAGTTCCCTGATTGCCAAACTTAATTACAGACTGGCGGTTAATTCATTAATTCGGTTACGATGCAACAATTCCGCTTTTTGACGGCGAAATGAAGAATTACAAAACGTCTCACAGATTTTAAAAATTGGTTGAATTGGTTGAAATTGTGCAGCCACGCCAATTAAAATACGCGACATTGAATTTTGCTGTAGCCACCACGAGTTACGTTGTTTTATCAGCTATTTGTTGTTGTCGTATTAAGTAGAACATGACACGAGTTACACCTAACATAAAACACTCAGAAAATCACAAGTAGCTTCAACATATGATAAGACGACAAAATCTACTGAGATTATAACAATAATAATGTAGATGTGACATCCAAAAATAATGGAGCACCATGCGAATGTCATAATTCAAATTACCATCCGGAGCATATGAATGGCTTCCTCCCGGCGTTTCGGTCCTAAAAATAAAGGACACGGATGCCACGAAACAACTACACGTGTACATGTGGATTACACGCGATCTCAATTAAGTAAGAGACTAATTCACGTCGACAGAATCCGCGCGTTCATCATCATTGTAATTCCTGTCGGCGTCGCACATTAGTGGCCTAGCCGGGCGATTCCCGCGGGATTTTCGGCAAGTCAAACGAGACAAGGATGTTTGTCCCCCGAGTGAACGGGATAAGAGGTTTTTTTTGCACTGTTCTAGGGTTACCGGAATGCACCTGCCCGTTCGATAATTCAGTTCTGCAGTGGCTATTCGCTATTTTTCCTGGTTCACAGTTAAAAGGGACGGGGGTTGGATAAATTTTGTAAGGATTCATGTTCGGGAATCGCGCAACGCGGTTCGTTAATTTCATCTTTTAAACTCCAGTTCTTTTGCCTGCTTTCCTTGTTCAATTCAAACTCAATAAATAGAAATATTTTTCAGGTAGGTTTTAATGGAACTTTTGTCAGTCTAACTCGTTGAATTTTGTATAGAAAATTTACAAATGTATTGAGTCCGGAAAAAGAAAATCAAATAACAAATTAACAAAGTGGAAGTAACAGACAATTGCAGCGATTCCAAATGATTTTATTTAATTTTAAAGCATTGATACTTTGTTTTAAGATAAAGTTTTGTTTTAAAGGTCAGTTGCCAAGAGCAATATTCGACAGAACAATACTGACAAAATAAAATAAATAAAATCTTTATTCACAAATAAAGAAATTTATTAAAGAAACCTTTGAAAATTTAAAACTTAACTTTCATTCAAAGATTAATCCTTTATTATTTAGGAGAATATAATATATATTTTTTAATTAATTTGTTTTAATTCACTTTTTTATTAGTTTATGTAATATTGAAAAAATAAAATTTGTCTATCTATACTACTATTTCCAAAGGTTTGAAATATTTCTTTTTTATTGATATTTATCTTCAGTTTTTTTCTGTATAGAAAAATAGAACGGTCAAGCTGGGCTTGCGGATTTGCATGTTCAGATTTAAAACTTCCTCGTTTTACATGTCACCAGTGATTCTTCTCTCCGAAATTAATAAGGGTGTCAGTGTTTCCCTCATAATACCAGTCAAACCAAACCAAACTTCAAATGGGACACGCTGTTGTTGTTTCTAATCGGGCTTGCCATCCTGAGACCCTCTATGGAAAATCGGAAACAAAACCAATTTTTGTTTCATCAGAGAACATTATTTGGTTAGGACCACGGTTTTCTGCGATACAAATTTACGGCATTTAGTCTGCATGTTAATGGTTGTCATGAAATATGCCATCCTTTAAACCTAGCAATTTGTTTGAATTCGTAGATTCTAGATGATTTATTTCTTGAAGCTACCGATGATATCTACCGATATTGTGCTAATGTACTCCGGCTTCTTGAGGCGATCCTTCACGTTATATCTTGACATTTTTTATTAATTTTCAAAACAGTAATATTTTGGATATTACTTTGAATAAAGCCCTGTTGTAATCAAACAATTATTCTTGATTTGATAAAATCAAATATCGCTTTTCTAGACGTTTTTAAAAGGCTTGAATTAAATTAAAAAAAAAATACACAATGCAGTACAAACGAAACAAATTTTTTTAATCTTCATTTAAAAAAGGCCTAAAATAAATATCAATAACAGTTTTTAAACTACCGTGGGCTTAGATATATTATTTTTAAGTGTTCTAATCTTTTAGAGATTTGTGTATATTTGTTAAAGCCAAACAGTTGTTAAGTTAAACTTTAAGCAAAGTTGTAAAATTACAAAACTTTAAAAATTAAAGAATTATTAAAATGAAATCGCGTCGACTGATATATAGTTTAAATTTGTAATTAAACAAGTCAATATTAAATCAAACTATTTACAAATAAAAACAAGTCGTTTTCTACTCTAATAATTCGACACAAATATCTATTTGTATAATCAACCATGTACATGTTTCCCTTGTCTTCTACAAAAAAATGCACATTGAAGTTACGTTTTCCAGTACTTTATTGAATTGTATTGCTTTAATAATACAACAACATTTCCTACAAAGAATATTCGATCAATCGTAAAAATTTGTTGTGCAATAAAAATATAAACAAGCATTTATTTTGTTAAAATAGTTATTTTTGTATAATGTTAATAAAATAAAAAAAAATAAAATTATTATTTTATTCATTTTATTTCTATTTATTATAATTATTTGAAGTAGAGAAATTACCAATGGATGAAGAGAACAAAATTATTGATTAATTTAATGTAAATTATTAAAAATTGTTAGACTGAAATTTTAACAGAAGATAACTTTACATCTTTTAAAACGTTTTGTGCTATTTTTGCTCTCATTTAGTTTGCACAAGAAATATATTTTAATAAAGATCAACTCCGAGAACAGGATTAAACACCGAAAGCTATAAATAAAACATTAATAAATTTCGGCGATCGCTAATAAAGTCAGTCAAGTTACTTTAAGTAACCCGAACTTTCTCTTAAAATCCACTTAAAGTAGAATCAAAAACTACCCCGAAAACAACGAAAACTCGCCCGAATACTAATCTGGTCCCAGGAAAAAAAAATATGTAATCTAAAACCTGTAAAATTAAATGTAGTATAAAATTGTCGGATAATAAAGGATGGGGGGCGTAATTCTTTTTCCGGGACGCATTAAGACGAGATGAAGTAATTTAATTTTATTTTTATTTCGCATGGGAACGATTCATTTAAAACGCCATGAAATTTATACGGCTAATCCGACATTTTATCCGTGGATTCGCATCGACAGGTGGCAATTTAAAAAAAAAACGCATCCAAATTAATAATTGAACGTAACATTTGCATTAAAGTCGAGACAAACCGACGAATTGAATGGCATGTGTCCGAAACGACAATAATATTCGTCGTGTGCTAGGAATAATATGTTTTGCAGTCATTAAAGTAGTTATTGACGTTGATGAATCTGGCTAAAATCATACGTTTAATTTTGTTTACCCCAACTTTACTAATTGCGTTTGTACGGTCCATGAGTAACAAGATATGTCGCGAAATTTCCCCAAAACGTAGAGTTCTAATTAATTTAATTTGGATCATTTAAATTAATTTATTAGGAAGTTGCGGCAATCAATAAATTATCGGGCGATCTTTGTTTAAATTTTTGACTATTAGTTGACGATATGATTCATTAAAATATAGCCACAATTATTTCAAATTATAAAAATATAAAACATTAACAATCAAACAAGTCTAATTAGTTAAGATGAATTTAATATGTTTAATAAAATATTATGAATTTTTACTTTTACTCCCGCCATATATGTGTGGAAAAATTCTTATTTAATTAACTAAATAATAACGTTAAATACAATAATTATTATTAAATTATAACAATGTAAATGATTAATAAGTAAACAGATCAAAGTCATGTTTTTGATAAAGATTAGTTATTTAGTTGCAAGTTAATATAGTTAGATATCAATGGGAAGACAAGAATACCAAATTGGCCCCAGAAAGGTATCGGAATCATAATTTCAGGAAATGTTGATACTCATAAGATATCTCGATACTGCAAGTTTCAGATCTTTATTTGTTGCCGTTTTTGAATAAATCAAAACATACTGAAAATCGGTAAAAATTGTATGCACAGCACCTTGTGAATCGATTGATCTAAATACCGGATATATTTTGGGGCATGATGGTAGCTTCTAGGAAAAAAAAATAAGAGCTATATCTGTTCATAAGAACCTTAAAAAAAACGAGGTTATTTTCTTAATTTTGATTTTTAACCATGTTACGGTAACAATAAAAAATTGAAAATCAATTTTTTGATCAAAAATTCCTTTTTATGATTTAACTCTTGAAATGATGAAATACAGATCTGAAGCTTGCAGCATCAAAGTATCTTATGGGTACCAACATTTCCTTAAATTGTTAACTCGATACCTTTCTGGGGCGGATTCGGTATTCTTATCGTCCCATGGCCTTTTAACGTTAAATATTTTGATGGTCTAAATACTTTGTATAGTAGACAATAATTATCTTCAAATTACAAACATGTAAATTATTAATTATTATAATTATATAATACGAATTAATTACAAAAACTTATTTTTTATTATATTAATTTTTTTAAAAAAATATATGCTGTTTAATGTAATTTCTTGAACATTTACTGAAGCACAAACTGAAGTTGCACTCCGCGCACGTGAATAAATTGCAAACCCAATATTAATTCGATATTGGGGGCAATATCTGTCCGAAGTAGGATTGAGGCGAAGAATTTCTCAATAATTCGGAAACGCGACCCGCCAAAGGGGAAAAGTGTTTGTAGTCGGAGTCTTTTTGCCGTCGAATCGCCACTCTAATATCCCATAGGGGTTTGCATGTGTGACTCACAGTGGGCGTCGATTTTTCCATTCCCTCGAGCCCACATCGAAATTGCAGCTCAACATTATTGCAGATACAGATAATGTAATTATATCAAGGTGGACCCCGCTTCTTTGTCGCGCAACTTTTATAAATATTTACCGGCTTAACTCAAAGGAACTGAATTCGATCAATGTTTTCCAATGAATTTTTACCTTCGGATTACATTTTCGGGTCTTACTCAGCGATAATATGTTTCCATTCGAATATAAACCGGTTTTGCTGCCCCTTTCTCCTCGGTATTTTCCCTTCATTTTCGTCGCTGTTTATGCTTCCAATTTTTCCGGTATAATTTAAATTTTTAATCCGGGTCATTTTCCTGTCTACTTACTTATGGGCCCGCACGGCAATCGATAACCGGTCTTGTTTGTCGAGTGCTTAATAATATCGACAGTTTTTATAAAAAATAAAACAAAATAAACCCCGTTGGCCACATTGAATATGACACCTGTAGGGAGAACCTGAAATATTTATCGCGCGTCTCGTTTATAACCGGCTTGTGTTCCATAAATTCGAACCGTTCTCACCTTCCGAAAATATTGGCGATAGATAACGTTTTGATTTATACTGTGCAAACTTACGACGAGGCGAGGGTCGCTTCTTAACACTCGACGTAACGATTCGTCTTTATCTTGTGGAGTTCTTGGAGTTCGCGATGAGTTCGAGTGCATTTTGCTATGCAGGAGATCTGTTTTAAAATTTATCGCATATTTAGATAACACAGTCGTATAAAGTTCCGTGCGATTTTTGGCACTTTATACGACTTGCATACTCTTAATTTTACAAAAAAAAATATATTAGTGTGCTCAAAAATTCTAGCAATATTTATTTTAAAAATTAATTAAAATATTGATTAAAACACTCATTATTTCAATCGTATTACTCAGTAATTTATACAAACAGTAAACTTTTAATTGGGCAGATTAACAATTTTAAAGTATTTTTGTATAAATAACATAAATATTATTTAAAGAAATTTTCAAGCTCTTTTAAATATTTTGTAACTTATATTTTCAGGGTTGCTTATTCAAGATCAAAACACTACTGTAACTTTTTTATCTATATTTATTTAATACATTATTATATTATAATAAAATTGAGTGAGATATTTTTTATAATTATCCATTGAACAACCTTTAAGATGAACACAAATACTGCATGTTAATAATAACAGTGACAATTAAAAATCACATTTTTCTAGCACAATTATGTCTTCAGATCAAGCAGACTATCTAAATCATGAAATAAAATGTGAAAAATATCTGAGAATATCACTTACTTATAACATTAGTTTAGTGTTAGTTGTAACAATCAGTTTGGCTCTTATGTCTCTAAACATTAATTATGAAAATTCGTGCATTAAATATTGATATCTGGATGGCTTACTTTACTTGACCAAAAGAAATTTTTTTTTTTTAGAAAAAATGATTCTTAATCATACTAAAGACTTACTAATGTGCAATATATTTTTATTAAATTTACTATACATTTATTTTAAAGGTTCCGAAAGTAATATTAACAAACACAAAATTTGAACTTAAACTGCAAACTTTTGAACTTACAACTATGTCTGGAGTTAACAGACTACATTTACATTATTAAAATTATTTTTACTAAATACTTTATAATTTTTACATGTTAATGATCAAGTTTTGATTATTTTATTGAAATCTTATCTCAATTTTTTTAAACTTATATTGTGTCTATCTATTTTTGCATTTAATAAAGACAAAACCGAATCAATTTCCGAATTAAACGTCAAGTTTAGGACTTGCAACAGTGTGTTAAGTTCGGGCAACAATACCAAATTTAATATTTGGTACGGAGGTTGGATCTTAACGTCACGGTTCGCGTTACCGCAAACTGCCTTCGTTCCAGGACGCAGATCCTTGCGGTCCATTTCCACATAGTAATAACGCAATAACGTAATTAACAAGCGGTCCACCATCAACTTTGTTGATGCGTTTAATGTCGAACATTTACCCGCTTGATTTGATGTAAAATACAACCACAGAATGTTTGTCGTGCGGCCACTTTTATTTACTTCGTGATGTTTGTGAGGGAAGTATTTGCAATAGGGGAATTTATAGCCGTTTCGAATTTTGTACTAATTAGTTTTCATATGTGTTTGAGTTTGGTACCTGCAAATCAATCACAATATCATACAATATGTTCGCTTTTTTGTAAATTTCATTTAGTTTTAATTTGTCAATAATTTCTAAAAAATCTATTTTTATAAATAACGAAATAAATCAAAAGATTTTATATGGCCCATTTTAAACTTTTGATTTTTGAATTTTTTATTTTGTTTAAATTTGTATTTTAAATAAATCAAAAATATATATAAGTAAAACAGATAATTTTACGTGGTGTATATTAAATTTGGTGGTAATTAGTTTTGTGTGTGAGTTCGTTTATTATAAATCAGAGGTTTTAAATGGTTGTTCATATTTCGGATTAACATTTCCGTGTAATTTACATAAAGTCAATTAATTTTGGAGCATTTTTCAGTTATTCAATAAATTTATAATAGCCGTTTATTTTAATTGCCTCACAGTTTAATCTCCTCAATTAGAACTAACGCAATTTTGCGTTTAAATGCACCGATCGTATCGCATTAAATTGAAAAACGTCTGTAAAAACACTAAATCGTTGATAAACTAGGGCACAAAAGCATCGTATAAAAAGTACGTTTACGTTAAATCGATCGTTTCTGATGTGAATCCCTTTACCATCTCACTATCAAAACAAAAATTACCATTCATTTAAATACAAGCAGGGGTAAGCCTTAAGAACCGGGACAACAGGAGGGTTGGAACTAAGGATCTAATCCGGATTCACGTTACTTATTAACCGTTTTAAAATTAGAGCCGCTCAACCTTCACCAAAACTATTATTAAAGGTGAAAATAATTTCGGCACGTGGTAACGAGGTGCGTGTCACCGTGAAAGGATTTTTTCAGTCACGCACTGAAATATAACATTCCGTGCAAATTAAAGGGAGCTCGCGAACGGAGGATTGAAACATCACCTGTTGTTAGTCACTTATCGGCACATCAATAACTTGTTGATCGTTCCATTGGGAAACTTGCCAAGTGTGCCCTAAAATGTTTCCATTTAAAACATGAATTTTCCAACAAAACTAACGAATAAAAAAATCAATTCCGACCGACCGAATCATTAACCATAATTAAATTAATGGAATGGTTTTATTTTAACGGTGAAGTTTCCACGTTTCATACGTGAAAAGCAATTCGTAATGTAAATTTTCCTAATTGAACCTGAAAGCATTTCGACAGTGATACCGAGATGCATTAAGTCTTGCAGTCAAATTATAGTCGTCTGCTCGCACATTGGATCGTCGAGTTGAATACATCACATATACATTGATATAATCCTGCAGGATAAAATATTAATTCCGCGATAATTGAAGTTTATTTCGTCACGTTTTAAACAAACTGTCCCGCTTAAATTTAATCGCCGGTCTTGTTTCTTAAATCGCACCGATTACGGGCTACGGCTACGTCGCGCAAAAACATCCGAAACAGAAACTTTGTCCGATAGATATTCATGATGTCGCAGGGACATCAAAGCGCCAGAAATCACATATAAATTGCCTCCGAGATCCGGTCAGTTTCGGTTTAAGTTGGTTATATGTCGCAAAAGGACGAACGCCAAATTACAGTCCTTATTATGCCCTTTGAAAACGTTAAAGCGGACATTAGCCTTGTTTATTATTCACCAGTGATGGGAGCATGAAGGAGATAATCGGTATGGGAAGACGAGCGCAAGTATTATACGATTACCGGCTTCCTGCAACGAAATTAGTCATGAAAATGCTCTACATCTCCATTACAGCAAAAAAAAAAAACTAAATGCCAAAATTTAAATATTTGATCGTGGTCCCAGGGTGCAGTCGTCAGGAACTGGTGGGGGCTGCACTGTAAGCTCTTTAACCACCGAAGGCAGTCATGAAAGTTTCATGTCTCGCGCAAACATCGGCCTCTCGACGCGGGAACAAAACAAACTTCTGCTCCCCGTTTTCGCGTGCGTGTTAATTTTTTCCACCAGATGAATAAATCATTTCTAAGTTTGTACGTTACGTTAATTGTTGTTGATGACGATCGACGTCAGATGGCAATGTATTTTGACGTAACAGAGCCATCTTTTAATGGGTACCATTAACATTAACGCCAGTAATTAAGTTGACGCAGAAACATAGATTTATACTCTCGAGTGTCAATAAACAATGATTATTTCGAAAAATCACTTCATATTTACATCATTTATCTGATAATGCACTCTAATAAAATATGTAATTATGAATGAAACTTTGAAAAATTGCATAAAACACAATTTATTATAAACATAATATAAATACTTCAGATTATCGATTTAAAAGTTGAGTTGTGTCGCTTTTCAATGAGACCAGCAGTTTAAAATAACCCGCATTCGATACCGTTGACTACAACTTTCAATCACGCAAAATCTAACATGCAAACAATAAATCACCTCGTAACAAAAGTATGTTAATTAAGATTATATTACAGAGTTCTTAAAAATTTTAATTGTTTACAACCCGTATTCGTTTAAACACAAGAAAATTTCAGAGTTTGTAATGGAATTATTCAGGCAAGTTTTCTTGCAGTTATTACGTATGCAAATGAAACAAAAGGGGTTGTTTCAATTAAGTTTTTCATTCAAGAACTGGAAGACATTTATTGCGACGGTTGACTTTGCAAACTGTAAACAGCGACGAGATAATTACCGGCTAATTGATTAGCGAGCAAACTCGTATAAGTAAAATTATTTTGTTGTTTTGCGATTTGATAAATCCCAGAGATGGAATTTAATGATAATTTTCTGGATGCACTTAATCCGGGAACGTTATTAAAATGGATTAGATCGCCGGCGCGAAGACATAATCCAATTGAACGTGATTCTCGGAATTGTGAAAACGTGGTCTTGGACTTTTTAACGATACACAAAACGGGCCAGAAACACTTTAATTTTCGCCGTTTGGGTAATTGAAGTCGCGTGTTTCCTACTAACAATTTTGATGTTATTACAACATTTTTTTAGCGCTATTTTTATAACTCGACCTGTAAAAGATTCAAGGTGTTGAAATGTGTATGAGATCTTTTCATCAAATTTGAGAGATTTTTGCGGATGTCGCATTTTAGATTTATGATCGAAATAATTTCGTCATGTATGATAATCCTCGGATAATCCGGAAATGGTAAAAGGCATGTTTGTCGAGGGTCCGTCGTTTTGCATAAGGCAACATTTCCTACTTTATAGAACGGAAGATTTGCCCTTTACTTTCTTTGGATGCGAAGCTTCTTTCGTCCCCTCAGATCAAGAATGTTTAAGGAGGGTTAAATACTTAAACGTGTTATTTTTTCAGTTTTAGTTTCAGATTTTTACGTATCATACTAAAACATTCTTCATTTTAATTAAAAATTAATTTACTACGTAACTACATTTTTATTCTCATGCATCTGTTTATTGAGCTAAAACTTATAATAATAAATTTGCGCATCCACCAAATATTGAAGTCCTTCAGCCTTATTTCTTAAAGATTGAAATTTATCCTGTGACAAAAGTCACATATTTTAAAATATATTTAATTATATATAAATTATCGCATTCGAACAGAATACAAATAGATTATATCTTTCGCCCCCTCAGATCAAGAATATTTAATGAGGGTTAAATACTTAAACGTGTTATTTTTTCAGTTTTAGTTTCTGATTTTAACGTATTACACTGAAACATTCTCCATTTTAATCAAAAATTACTTTATTATGTAACTACATTTTTATTTATTATTTTTATTTCATGCGTCTGTTTATTGAGCTAAAACAACATACAATGATAAACTGGCGCATTCACCAAATATTGAAGTGTGAAATTTATCCTGCGATAAGTCACATATTTTAAAATATTTTTAATTAAAATATCAATTATCGCTTTCAAACAGAATACAAATAGATTTTATCTTCCGTTCCCTCAGATCAAAAATATTTAATGATGATTAAATACTTAAACGTGTTATTTTTTCAGTTTTTGTTTCAGATTTTAACGTATCATACTGAAACATTCTCCATTTTAATTAAAAAATACTTTAACGTGTTATTTTTTCAGTTTTTGTTTCAGATTTTAACGTATCATACTGAAACATTCTCCATTTTATTATATATATATAATAATATACATTTTTATTTCATGCATCTGTTTATTGAGCTAAAATTTACAATTATAAACTGCGCATTCACGTAATATTAAAGTTTATTAGCCTTTTTTCTTAATGTTTGAAATTTATCCAAGAGTCACATATTTTAAAATATTTTTAACTAAGTATAAATTATCGTATACAAACAGAATACAAATAGATTTTGCATATATTTTAAAATATATCCAGTTCTGACTTTAGACGAAATTTTATTTTAAAATTACTTTAGTACCTAAATACACATTTACATAAAGTAATTAATTTACTTAAATTTTAAAATGATTCTTGTTTCATGTACCGGTTATTATTATATATTAATACAATTAAAAAGTAGCGGCGCATTCGCCAATATTTTGATACATTCCCGTTTACGTACTCCTTGGCGATACTTTTTGTACACGATAAAATTCAACTTCACAAATTTAAAATTGAATAAAATATAAACAAATAACCTGAAGCCCACAATTATAAATTGGCGCGTCCACCACAATGTAATATATATTTCGAGACTTGATCTGTGACGTGATTAGATCTTCTCCAGAAAAACAGGGAGAAACAACCATCCATCGCGTTTTCTGACTCTTACCGCCTTTTTTTATTATTTTGTGACACAAGGGAGGTGCGATTGTTCAGTATGTATGTGACCAGCGACTGCTGAATAAATTTGCAATTTATATCGCACGCAAATCTTTTATTAGAAATTCGAATGCGGCCAACAAACAAAAAACTGACTCTCTTTCATATTGTGTGACGGTCCGGTTTTCCATCTCGACGGAACAGAAATCGAAATTATACAACCGGTGGTGTTTGTTCTATTGATTGAGTATTCGGGAATTTATCGGTGGATTTATTGGTGTGTTTTGTTACCGAGTAGGTTGTTTTATTCAAAGAAAATCACCTTAAGTGGCTTTCGATAAAGTTTAACTTGTTATTTAATCTTTAAATGCCAACCAAGTTACAGAGAATAAATTACTCAATTCTTCTGACCCATACGAATGAAATAATGGAATCTAGTTCGCGAACAGTTTTTCGGTGGTAAATAAAAAATGCAAGTAAAGAGTGACAACCTCTACATAACAATTACCCTAATCGACTAAATTATGCATGTGTGAATAAGTGGCAAAGCTTTTACTCCACATTCTTAATGAAAAAATCGATACATATTACACACTTAAAAGTTCCGTGCGACTAAAGATACGCTGCTTTAAAACACCACATGAATATTCCATAGAAAATTTCAAAATATGCTTTTTTTCGCATTCAAAACGAAATTCAATCCGAACGCAGTTTTCAACCTAATATATTGAAATTTGCTGTATTAACTTTATGATTTGCACTGAATAGTCTGGAGTAAATAGCATATTACTATTTGAACCAGGAACACCTGCGGAAATCACAAGAAATATCCGGCAATATGCCTTTTTCTATTATTACTTTTAAGCCCACGTTACGAATGCAATTTTAAAGCTAAGATTGTAAAATGTTAGTAATTTACAGAAGACTTCAATTTTATTTCGATATTTTTAGTTATCCAGTATTTATAAATGTTACTTAATTTGAAGGGTAGACCCCAACAGAAATTAAAATCTCTGGTGCCGAAAATCAGGCAATTTGTCTTACGAAAATTGTACAATTAACATCCTAATCATCTCCTCGTTACAACCTAATTAATAGTCACTATAAAAAGTAACTCGGTCGTAAAATTAATTTTATAGTGCAGCATTTTTAGTTGGTTGATTGTTGAAATTTCGGCAATCTTTATTCATTTATAAAATTGAATTGTTCTACGCCATAATTGAACTTGTTTGAAATTAAAGCGCACTTATGCGATTATCTAATTTAAATTTAACCTATATTTTATGATTAATTTTAATAATCGAGTGTCATGAACTAACACATTCACTAGAAATTAAGTTAAGTCTGTGTTTTTTTATTTTATTAATTATAGAAATATATATCTAAATTATTTTAGATTTCTAAATGGCTAATTTCTCATTGAATTGAACATGTGTATATATGACTTTCTAGTAATTTTTTTCTTTAAAAACAACATTTTTAAAAGAGATGAAAGGAACTAAATAAGAGAAACATAGATTGGAAATGTAACCTTATAAAAAACACTGTATAAACTTCTCTTGCCTCCTTTGGATCACATAAGATTATCACACAGAACGAAATTATTTCCATATCAAATCCAATAATAACATCACCTTTATCACGCGTTTGAAAAATGCAATCGAATGGATTTAACTTATACAATCAATAAAATCTTATAAACAATTACAAGTCCCACAAGTACATTCATGGTCCATTCAAAGTCCACTTTGAGAACAAATCAATTAGCCGGTGTTTATTTCAGTGTTTGCAAGTTTGCGAAGCCAATTGTCTCAATGAATGTCTGGTAACTTACTTCGGCCAACTTTGCCCTTTGTTTGCCATTTACATACGTAATAACTGCAAGAAAACTTGACGTTATAATTTCATTTTCCGGTTGCAGAGTCTTGAGCAAAGCACTTTGAATTATTGTACTGTTCCCATTGTATTTTAGCGAACAAGACCTAAAGTTAATAAACAATTACCGCATTTTTGACGCGAATTTCATATTTATTTCAACACGTTTTACTTAATATAATAATACAGAAGAGAAGCAACATTAAAAAACTGGGAAATGTGCAAAAAGGAAATGCCTTCGGATGAATTATCGAATGCCTAATGTTCGTTTTGCATAATTGAACGAATACATGATACATTACAATATTTTTTTTTCATTTTTACACACAGATTGTGTGCTTGTTTACCAAGCTTCAGGCTTAAATCCGTTTTGTTAGTCAATGTTAAACATGATAATGAAAGCAGTTACATTTAATTATCTCTGTTTTACTAAAACATACCAACTTATCTATTTTTTTATATTCGAATAAAATGTGCAACAAAACAAATAATATAAAAATTATAAATAAATATAAATTGGATGAGAAACTGAGCTCACTGATTTAACCTTTATATAATCTGAACGCGGGTTGTTTTGTTTCATCCCTTAAAGGACCACAATTTTGTGGTTTCATTAGTTTAAGTATTTTATTACCTGACATTTCACCCCAATTCTTATATAAAAACCAATATCTGTCTGATTATCTGTATTATTAAACGTGTTTGCTTTCAACGAGAAGTTTCAGATTTGGTTTTAAATATGTATAAGCACCAAAAACTAATTGCAATGAATCATTCCCGAATTAAAAACGTTGACAATCAGATTTACGATCCTCGAAAAGTTGCTAAACAAAGTTTCGACTTAATACCGTTCAAATTATATTTTTAAAGGATCCATATTTCATCGAGGCGATGCAATTACTTTGTGTACAGAGTCAAAGGCGCTTTTCCGTACAAAATACAAATCGTGTCACATTATTAGTTAATAATAGAGTAACCACTTAATTATACGACTAAATAAACCCGCCAACACGTCACACGTTATTATCGCACGGTTAGCTCCTTTGCAAACGCGATCTCCGCAAGAAATCGATACTTTGAACATCGATACAATAATTTTCTTAACACAGAACGGTACAAAAAATACCGAATCTTATTTTTTATCATCAGCGCCCCCTTCTACCATCAAAATGTACTATTAGTTTAGAGTCGTCCCGCATATAATAAGTCAAACTTTTAGTGTGTCGCTCTTAAACGTAGCCACGTTTCTTCTAATATTTTTCGTTGATAAATATCGCGAAATTTCCGGTATCGAAAGACGAAAAGATGTAAAATTTATGTCCGCCATAAATTCTAAAACGCACATGTGAAAGCAATGAAACACAATATATTATTGACTTCCTACTTTTCGCTATCTATTTACCGATCTGGAGTGTTTTATCAGATAGATAAATAATCGTAAATCATCAATGTGAACAATATTAAATAGCACACACGCCTTATTTATTAGTAATTGTGTTAACTGATCGGATTGATAAGAACGGGGGTTAATTCGGCGAAATAGTAATAAACTATATCTTTGTAAGGATAGTTTTATAACTACTAGTATAATAGTATTTTATTTAAGATATGAATATATTGCTTTTTTTATTAAATTAATCTAGGATTACTGATATTTAATAATATTTATTTTATTTATTCAAATATTGTATTTAACAAAATACTGATAAATCTTGCCAGGAAGAAGGCTGACCAGATAGTGAATATCATATCTAATCATATCGATCATATCTAATCGAATAGGTATGATCGATAGGAACCTCATACAACAGATGTATCAGAAAAATCAATTTTTCTTCGTAATCTGTCAATAAAGATGCATTTAAGATACTTGATTATTTATCTTGCCATATTTAGTTAAACATTTAAGATAATAAAACACTATAACATCAATTGGTTAAACAGAAGTCAATAAACTTATATTAGTATTAAAGACAAGTGATTTTTTCAAAAGAAACTGATTCTCCATTATTAAATGGATAATTAATAAAATCTTCCAATATGAATGAATGAATAGATTTTCAAAGTAAAATTCTAACGAAATCGATCAAAAATAAAAAAGGACTAGTCTAAACACAATAACCACACGACCGTCCAAATAACTTTGGACTGTAAATATTTTAGGGCATCGTTTCGACAATGCATACTTATAAACCGCACATCCTCAGATTTATGACACTGTAAACATTCTTTACGAGCCACGAAAACACGACGATAATTAAAATCGCCCCGATGCCACAACAAAAAACGGACGTTTCGAGGTATGTTCGATGAATTTGCGGTGCGACGAAATTTGTGTACGTTTGTGTCATCGTTGCGAAATTAATCAGGAGGTTGAGCCGCCATACAATCGGCGACTAATTGAAATTAATCGTTTTATGGATTATTAAATTTTCTCAATACGAGGGTTCATATTAACTGTATGCGGAATACACGGTTCTGTTATTAGGATGACGTGATCAAAGAATAAACATAATTAATTATATAAATATGAATTCACAACAAAAAAATTAGGCTTGATTGCATTCGTGGTTGTCAAATAAAAGTTCAAATAAAATAACGATATATTTTGTGATTGAAGGGACTAATTAATTACGATATAATAATCCTGGGGGAAAATCTGGAATTCGAAGAGTGCAAAAAAACATCACCGAATCATCGATTTGTTTGGCATGTTGTTTATTATTTTATGTGTTCGTGTAAAAGACCGATAAAATTGTTCAAATTTACATGATGTTTGAGTATCGTTGAAACGTGTTGTCGCCGGCATCTTAAAATTTCTATTTCACGCGTGAATCTTAAAAAATAATCGGCGTGAGTTCACTGCAAATTACCATAAATATTGTTATCGGATGAAAAATTAAAATAACAAATAATCTCCATTAATTGATCAACCATTTTAGCGACATTTGCAATTAATCAAATTAATTTAAAGTAGTAAATCATCGTAATTAATATCACTGACTCTCAAACATGGAACGCTAAAATATACAAACCCTATTGATTTTTGACGTCCGATTAAGATTAATGCAGATTCTCTTTTGTGGGAAACACTACAAAGATTCACCGACATGTACTTAAATTAACTCCGACCCATGTTTTTAATAACTGTAGAAACATCAAAGAAAACTGATTAGTTTTGGGAATATATTATAATATTCTGCACAGCATCTCAAAGTTGCAAACCAGAAAATTAATTAAAATTATACTTTTGTCAGGTTGTTTAACCAAAATTTCTTTGATATATTTAAACTTTTACATTATGGGGTCACAAATCAAATGTCGAAGATGTTTTCATGAAAGAAAATTGGAAAAAAGTTTTTTGTCAATATTTTGAATTAAATAACTGCTTAAGGTTTTATAAAGAATTTTATGAGTATAACTTTTTTTTTAAATTAAGACATTAAAGAGTGTAAAAAAGAGATTAAAATTAAAGTTTCTACTATGACCGAAAATATTTGCTAAACTTAAGTTATCTTCTTATGTTTAGAATGGAGTGTTTTAAAAGCTTTAGCAATACATATTTATTTCACCTAATAAAATAAAAAATTAGATGTATAGAAAGCTATATTAAAGAAATTATTTTATGTTTTACTAATGGCTTGAATTATTTCAGTTAAGTTAGGTTCAAAATTATATATAAAAGATTTATTTTTATATACCAGAAAATTAATTATAATTATACTTTTGTCAGATTGTTTAACCAAAATTTCTTTGATATGTTTAAACTTTTACATTACGGGGTCACAAATCAAATGTCGAAGTTGTTTTTATGAAAGGAAATTGGAAAAAAGTTTTTTGTCAATATTTTGAATTAAATAACTGCTTAAAGTTTTATAAAGAATTTTATGTGTATAAACTTTTTTTAAATTAAGGCATTAAAGAGTGTAAAAAAGAGATTAAAATTAAAGTTTCTACTATGAACGCAAATTTTTGCTAAACTTAAGTTATCTCTTTATGTTTAGAATGGAGTGTTTTAAAAGCTTTAACGATACATATTTATTTCACCTAATAAAATGAAAAATTGTATAGAAAGCTACATCAAAGAAATTATTTTATGTTTTATTAATGGTTCGAATTACTTCGATTATGTTAGATTCTAAAATATATCACTGAACGTTTTTACTTTAAGATTTTTGACTAAATATTGTAGCTTATCCTCTATTATAATATAAAATAATTAAACTTAATATTAATTGACATTTTATAATTTATAAACGACACAATTTATTAGTATATCTAAAAAAATGTAAAAAACTAAATTTCAATAGAAGTATTTTATATATAAATTGAAATGCCCTTATGTTAAGATAATTGGACTGGTTTATGTAATGTAAATTACTGCATAACTAAAAATTTGACAAAAATCAATATTGAATTTACTGAATTTACTGAATTTACTGAAAGATTAAATAACAAAATAAATAATTAAAGCACATTATAGAAATTGTTCCACTAAATTTCCAATAATAAATAGGCAAAACTGCAGAATAAACGAATCAGCATAATCCCACAGCTTTTAGTGATCGGGTCTGCATTGTTAAATTGAAGACAACTCGATCTGCATGTTAGGAAATGGTTAAAATTGAATCGTACCGAAACCAATAACCAGTTTATTCTGTCGTAGCCATTTCCTTTATTAACTTTAAATTGATCGTCGACCGATACAATATAAAAATGTTTAAGTCTATTCAATTTGCTCGGCGGTTAGATTCGTGTAACAAAGAGGATCCGAACTGAAAAGGTTGTGGAAGGAAAAGCAAAAGCTTGTTCAAGACCCTTGTTATCATTATTATTATTATTATTATGTGGGACATAAAAAATGTTTAAGTTAAATGGAAATAAATAATTTAAATATTCCAGTTAATTTGGAAGAAAATTTTCGATGTTGGAGAAAAAAGTAAAATCTCGCTTAAGGTCACATCTGTTAACATTATTATTAAGTGTGACATAAAAAATATATATAAATATAAAGGAAAGTGGAATTAGAAACTGTGTTACATAAATTATTTATATGCAGCATGTATTGAATAATGACAATAAATATTTAAATGTTCAAGTAAACAGACAGGTGAGTTCGGTATTTACATAGCCTTTTGGTAACCTTATTTAAAATTGAATTTGGAAAAACGAGATATACATTTATATTCCCAGATCGGTTCAATTCGTCTGCATAAAATACGCAAAAGCCCCCGGAGAACTTTGTAACCGAGTATACATTTCATATCACAACATAAAATATTAAAATATCCTATTATAAATGTCAAATATGGCTTTGTTTAAACACATAAGAAAGTTTATCGAAAAATAAAAGAAAACATGGTTTCCTTTCAGTTAGAAAAAAATATTGTCATAAAGGACAAGTACAAATTAGTTTTGCCCGCAAATAATACGTTATCTCGTCCGGCCATTCATCACGATTTGAAAGCGCAATTGTTGTTTTTTCAGCTTTTTTCGCCGCTGTTCAATTGTGAAGACGCAATAATTACGAGCGTTTGTAATCAGAAGCGCAACGTTGTTTTTCTCCGTTCAACATTATTATGCGAACTTGCAAAATCCGTAGAAAATCATAAACTAAAACTATTAAAACAACTCGCGTGGTTTAACCCGTCTATCAACAGAAACTTTTCGATGTGGGTTCTGAAACCGCAATTGTGTGCAGATTACAAATAACAAACTTCCCTATGAAATTTTACAATAAATATTTAATTCGAATACGTAATTAGACGTTCTTGTTTGTGTATGAAGAATCTATAATTGTGTGGCATCATTAACAGGATCAAATATTGTGTTAATCAGTAAGCCAACATTGAATCAACAATTATTTGCGTCTTGTTCAAGTACCGCACACCACGAACATTTCGATTAGACGCTTTTCAATGGTGCTCACGGCTGAAACTTTCGAGAGTGATAAAATTTAATTTATAGTCCAGCTATCCGATGGTCTTTTGCCAGTTTACTTAGCTGTACAAATGGGGGTATGTCAAAAGTTTTTAGCATTCATAACGTAATGAAACATTCAGTAGATGTTTCTAATCGTAAAACGGTTACTTTTATTGATTCTTTGTTCAGTAATGCTTAGATAATTTTTTAGGGAATCATTAAACTGACATTTGTTTTATTGATGAGTTATTAGATTTACTGTATTAGACAAATTGTATACCTAAAGGCTATTTTTATATTATTTCCAACATTAAATATTTTCTCTTCAAAAATATTAAAAATAAATAAATAAATAATATCAGTACGTGTTATATAAATGCTTAATAGGAATTTATACTTACAAAAATATACAGTCTCATAAAATTATCATAAATATAAATGGTTCATTAAAATAATAAATTACCATAACTGTAGAAAACACAATATATATTTTAATTATATGAATCATAATGAATTTAGTTGGTAATATTTCATTTCAATATTTGTACAACTAAATGGAAACAAATGTTACAATTTTTAATAATGAATGAATAACAATAACCATATTTTAACAAAATATATCAAATAAATCTTCAACATCAGGTAAATGATTACTAAAATTGTTATTATTATATAAGATATTTTTAAAATAGTTGTAATTATATTATTATATTTTAATTTATTAACATTCGAATTAAATACATATGTATACTATTTTTAAAATTTAATAAACCAAATAACAAAAATTTATATTAATAATATAAGAATATATTGAAAAATTAAATAATTTTTTGAATTTTTTGAAAATTTATTAATAATAATTAATAATCATAATACCTTAATACCACAACAATTTTTTTTAAAATAAAATACGAATAAATAATTGTCCGATTTTTTAGAAACTTGAAGAATTTCATTAAAAAATACAAATATTTTTATAAAAACTAAAATTTTACCAGAAACATATCAAAAAAAATACTTTAACTTTAATTTACAGACAAACAAATAATAATCAAAACGTAATTTGTGATTAAAAAACTATTTTTCGCCAAATTTTGCTCAAAAATTATCGTTATTTAATAAAAATGTAAATTTGGTGGATACTAAAAATAATTCATTAATTAATATTAAAACATTAAAACGTTTAGTCTTTTTAAAATAAATTAGAATAAATGTAGTTTTATTTATTTACATAAATATTCTCGTACTTTTTTATCAACTTTTTTACTTCTTCCATATACCTTAATTAATACCTATAACAACAACTTTTTTTGGAATAAAATACAAATAAATAATTGTCCGATATTTTAGAAACTTGAAATTTTTCACTAAAAAAGGGGTATACAAATATTTTTATAAAAAAATAATAAAATTTTACGAAATACTTTACAACACAATTTACAGACAAACAAAATAATAATCAAAATATAATTTGTGATCAAAAAAATACTTTTCACCAAATTTTGCTCACAAATTATCGTTATTTAATAAAATTGTAAATTTGAAAATTTAAATTAGCGACTTTGTAAAGATTATTATTAATATTTGAAAGAACAACTTTGTCCAAATCTAAATATTTTGCGCATAATATTTAACTATAATGCGTTATACAAGGATATCATATATTGTGTATTTTTTTAAAATAAATTATATTCACAATAATAAATATTTTTCAAGTTTTTCGTTTAATTTAATAAATGTTTTAATTAACAATTATTAACTTACATTTTTCTTAAAATTAATTATTATTAATTACAATAATAAATAATAATATTAATTTTATAATTTTATGAAAACACATTCAATTAAATTAATAAAATAAAATTAAAAACATGCGGATTCTAAAAATAATTCGTTAATTAACATTAAAACGTTAAAACGTTCACTCTCTCAATTGACATTTTCAAGAAACTTCTTTATTCAGATGCAAGTTGTTTAAGAATTGGGTACTTAAAATTAATCCAAGGAATTAAAAAAATAAAATTTAATTAATTAAAAAGAGAAACAATAGAATCCTGAACCTTAATAAAGAAAATCATTGTTTTATTCATTTTTTCAAAATTACAGTGAAGCAGAATTTTACATTTTCCCATTAAATTTAATAAATTAGTAGAACGAATGGAAACATTTTACAAAAACTTAAAATTAACAGTAATATTACTAATATTAGAATTATTTTAGACAATTTAAATTATGTATGGGTGAGTAAGAATAAAATGTTTTCAAAACTTTTTGAGCGTAACAAAAATATTTCTTCATGTTTTAAAAGAAATGTTTCAGTTCTATATCAAATGTTACACAAACAGTTTAATTTATTTTTTGAAAAATTATAATAACACCGATTAAATTTGAACGCAACAAACAATTCTGCAAGAACTTTTTGAAAACTTTCTCGAACCCAACGCAAAAAGGCAAATCAAACAGAAATAATTTATAACTCACCGCCCAAACGGTCAACAAAGCACCACGAAGAGCTAGGAGCGAAAGAACAGGATCGACGGCTCTGCCGGATTAAATGCGTGTGTGCAGGAGCAGGACTCGTGACACTCGTCCGTCTCTCTGTTACGGGAACGTTTTGGGCACCGTAACACAGGTATCGTTCGACACTGAGGAACGCGGCACCAACACCGACCTTATTACACGTACCAGACGCCAATCGGAACGCGTCCTTTGGCCAGGATGCCGTCGCGACGGCCAATCACTGAACGTCCTGCTTACATCACTGACGCAAAACACTTTAACACCGAAGACATTGTAGGTGGATCCATTGGAGGTTTTACGTGGGTTTTCATCGTTTGTTGTCTGTTATATATGATTTTTTTTTACTTTTTTGCTAATGGGGATATTTGAAATTATTATTAACGTATGCATCACTCATTACAAGATTTAATGGAAAATTATACATTTTTATTATCTTTATTTTTTTCATATTTATTTTGATTTTATTAAAAATTAAGCTTACTGGCAGTGTTATTTTAATAATCAAAAACCAATAAAATTTGTATTTTTGATACATCAAACTAAATTTAAAATAATAATAAATAAAATTTCGTTTGTTTTACTATCCATTAGATATTGAAAATATTCGTATACGTATTAAAATTAATATTGTTTATTTAAAACTTTACTGGTTAAACAGCTGTCTAGTTCACAAACAATTTTTCAATGATATTTATATTACAAATTACTGACAAGATTACAATTATTTTACATGTGATATGAAACACTCGTCGTAATTAGTTAATTATATTACAAATTATTCATTTGTGTATAAACCTTTATAGTTTCGTAAAATATATAAATATAACAAAATTGCTTTTGTGCAAATTCATGAATGTTTAATAATAATTAACAATGATTTCAAAATTTAATTATGTTCAGAAAACTTGGAATATATATTCAAAGTTGTGAATATTTTTAAGTAGGTCCCAATTAATTAAGGATTTAAAGAATTTTAAGGATTTTATATTAAGAATTAAATAAAGAGGGCGAAACAGTAATTGTGCTTAATTGACAGATTTATGATTGTAATTATTTTTTGAAATCAATCTTTTTAATAAGATTGGATTGTATTGGATACAATATTATACTTTAATATTATTTTATTAATAATTTTAAAAATATTTGGGGACTGAAACAATTGATGCTGTAAAGAGAAAATATAATGTTTTACATTAATTTTATTAATACTAGTTTTTCAAGAAGTTTAATAATACTAAAGAAACCAAAGTAAAAAATACAAAATTTTTGTCCCTTAAAAGAGTAAATATTGTGACGTTCCACTTTTTACATTATTGAATTATTAATATTGTTTTTTCTTCACAAAATTTAATAATATCAATAAGACATAATAATTTCATAATTCTAATATATAGCAGTTTAAAATATATATAATAAAAAATTGTATGCCCTAGAAGACATCTATTATAATATGACCGTTAAAAATTAAACTTCTTGCGACGCCCCATAAAAAGCATCCTTTTTATGGGAAAACACTAGGAAAATTTGTATTTTTTAATCACAACAACAAGCGCCTCTAAACGATCTAAGTTATTTTTTGGTAAAATCATTTTTTTTTTTAAATATAACCAATATTAATAAAGGCCGACCCCACAGTTATCAATAATAGTGGCAATCTTAGTTTTATTTCTCCACAAGAATAATAGGCTTTGCAATTACTGAAGTCACAAATGACAAGTCATCTAAATAAAAGATGAAAATTTAATATTATTTTGGAAAAATGAATGAAGAAAGAATTAAATGTTATTGTTATTAAATAAAGTCATTATAACTCATTTATTATCTAATGAGTTACTAGATAAAAAACTTCTTACCGCATAATAAACAACTTGGCAGTAATTTAGTCATAGAATCGTTAATATTGAATATTTCTCATGAAATTTGGTACAAATCTATTTCAAAGGATACCGATTCTAGTGGCGTAAGAGGATTTTACATTTTTCAGTCTCTGAATGTGATCTAGTAGTATTACTAAATAAAAAAATTATGAGAGTGGCCCGCTTTCATATGGGTCACTCCATCTATATGTATGAAAAACTGATATATATGAAGTGCACCATTGAATCGTTTAGATAGAAATTCAATTAAATTTTAATTACTTATTTATATTGGATAGACACATTTAATTTAATTCTTAGTGCCTACAAGACGCACAACTTCAATATTGTCCGTCGCACAACCAGTGTTCACCACTCAGTTATAAACAAATACTAAATTGATTGTAAAAACTAATTTCTTTGCTTGATATCTGATATACTTCACAATTAATTCCATGATTTACTTAATTTACTTAAACAAAAGTCATAATTCTCTCTCAAACTTGTGGAATATTTTTTTTAATAAAATTTAATATGCACCAATTTTGAAGGAGGTTAAATTCAAAGAAAAATTTTTTTTAATAAAAAGTGAACTTATTTTTTTAAATTGTACTGTGAAAATAATGTGGGGTGATACAGAAAACAATTTTGATGATACACACGTCGTTTTTGCAATAACAAAAATCATCGACTGAATCACATTTATGACTGAGCGAGTTAATGGGGATTAAAACCCTCATGCGATTCGACAAATCGTGCTTGGCCCTTTATCTAAAAAGCACCGATTGACGTGCACTCGAAACCTAACAAGATTATTGTTTCAGCCAATTATTATCAACACACATAGTCGAGTGGTGAACAAATTAATGTAATTTCTATTATATGTGTCAATTTGAACAGATCGCGTTTTGACGAAGTGCTACACAGGAAACGAATTTCGCAACGTTACGTAAACCAGCAATTAACTAGATGCGGTTGCGGATAGATATTAATTGATGCATCCTCATCTCCGTTTTTAATATTTTCAAGTGTACTTTCTAATAATTTTTATTAATGTTTATCATAGAAATAATATTTTAAGTTCTTGAATAATATTGCTAATTAACATGTTAATCAACAACTGAAATTAATTTTAACTGCATCAAATGAAAGCAAAACGTCGATATATTCAAATACACAGTCGAATTAACAGACAAACATAATACAATTTAATGAAATAACATTGTCATTAACATATTAATTACAGCGTGGCAAAAACTATCAATAACTATGAGTTTAGCTGAAGGGGTAAAAGTCAATTACTTTACAGGATTCAAACTGGGTTTTTAAATGTTTACGGTATGAGTTTGTTATTACGTTTACGATTCAATTTTGGTTGTGGCTTTGCAACAAATTGTAGAAAATTTCGTTGATTGCACAAAAACAAACCGCGATCAACCAAACTATGTTGTTTTGTTAGTTGGTCAAATCGTGTGGATAATTTTACAATATTAGCATAAAACATATTCTAAATACGCTCATTAAATAATCTTATATAACAGGGTAATTATCAATTTTACTTTACTTTATTGACCGGAATTTACATAGTACGCTTTAGTTTGTTAATAAGCGCGTAAAATAATAGCGTGGGTTAATTAGACAATGGTTTAGTAAACAATATTTCCTAAGAAATTGATTTCGTAAACGTGTTTTATAGACGAATTTTTAAATAACCAAACTATAATTAATACAAGCAATTAATTAGTCAAATATAATCTAGTTCACATGACAAAACTTCCGATTATATACATTAATAAATAAATATATATATATATATATGAGTGAGCCAAAATATCGACTATTTTTTTTAACATCCAACACTGAAAAATTGGTTTCTATAACAAAATCCATATCTCGCCATTACTTCGTAATCGTACAGAAGATTTCTATTTACATTTTTTCTAATAAATTGAACGCTCTACAAAAAAGACATCTTACAATTTTTTCATAACCCTTGTCGTTAAGAAGATATATGAGGTCAAACTAAAGAATTTAACACACATTTCTGTTTTATTTCTAAATTTTATAACTCTTAGATGAATAAATACTATAAAATGCGCAACATATATTTTTGTATGAAATTAAACGCTTCACAAAAATGATCTCTTGTGGTTAATCGATTACTCTAACTATTTAGAAGATTCACGTTCGAATCCCAATGCGTACTGTTTTTAATAGTTTTTAATAAATATTTAAAGTTTATCCATTTAAGTCATGAATTCATAAAAATTTCAGTTTATTTTGATAGAATAACAGTTTCCAAGTTATGTCTTATATTTTGTTACGGAATATATGTCTTTCTACCAATATTTCCTTTTCATAATTTTGACCTTATCATAATTTAGTATTGTGAGGCATGAATTTTGAGATAATTCGTTATCTATTTTAGAGAAAATAAAGTTTTTTATTTTAGAAATTTCATAAAATATATCAATAGAAAAGAAAAACAATAAATATATTAAAACTCAGCTATTAATTATTGGTTATAGTTATATACAAGAAGACAATCTCAGGAACTTATGAAAAATAGATCTACCAACATTTGAAACAAAAAATATTCAATTATAAATTTTGTCGAAAAAAAATGAGTTACATTTTAAATAAACCCCTTAAAAAATATATCACAATACTAAATTGTGAAAAGGTCAAAATTATGAACAGAAAAAATTGATAAAAAATTGATTAGAAAGTAATATATTCCGAAACAAAATATAAGATATAACTTAGAAACTGTTATTCTATCAAAATAAACTCAAATTTTTATGAACATTTTCAAAATTCATGACTTAAATGAATAAATTTAAAATATTTATTAAAAAGTATTAAAATCAGTACGCATTGGGATTGGAATGCGAATATCTTCTAAATGATTTAAATAATCGATTAACTACAGGAGATCTTTTTTGTAGTGTTTAATTTTCTACAAAAATATATGTTGACCATTTTATAATATTTACATATCTACCAGTAATAAAATTTAGAAGTAAAGAAACTGTAAACGGTCAAACATAGATTCAGTCAAATATTGGCAACGATCGTTTGAATTTAAATTTCACAACTTATTAATTAAAAACCACAACTAAACTAAAATTGATGATTTTTATGTCCGGACTTGTCGTAGTTAAAGCGACAATATCAACATGATTATCTTTTAACCAAATTAGAACGGTTTTCGATGCATACTTCGATCATTATCATTCATAAACATGCATGCATGTAACTGGTAAATTATCGTTATCATATGGTCCCATTATATCTCTCATAATGTCTCCATAAATGAAATAGTTCTATACCATTCCAACAAAAGAAATCCCAAACGAAAATGTTTCCTCCACGGTGTTTTAAAGTTTTTATTGTGTGTCTGGAGCTCAAACTTTTATTAAGAGGACGATAAACGATATTTTATGATCTGATCATAATAAGGAATCATCACTCCAAAATACCCTTGGCCAATATTCTGTAAGATAATTAATATAATTTTGTGTGTTGCGTTATTCAACCAAATAATATAAATCCTACTAAGAATAAACTCCTACTATTAAGAGTATTATTATTATTAAATAGTGACACAAAACGTAAATATATTTGAATGTGTTAATGTTATATCTTTGGCCAACCAAATTAGACTAGTATATATGTTTAATGTTATATCTCCGTCGTTTGTAAGCAACAAAAAATGCAGAATATTAAAATATATTTATTATATTGACTTAATAAATTTTGTATTAAATCCTTTTATAAAATACCTTACAAAATGTTTACATTATATTTCATTTTATCGAATTTCATAACTATTATTTATTTATTGACTGGAATTTTCATACTATACTTTACATTGTTCATAAATTCTTAAGGCATTGGTTTTGAAAATGTTTTTTATAAACAAATTTTAAATAGTTAATAATTGTATCACCAACAATTTGTTAGTTAAATAAAAATCTTTTGTTGGGATAAACGAAAAATTTATAGTATCAAATGTTAAACTTTGTTACAGTCTACATACATATATAGACATCAACACCCTCTAAAGATATTATGAATAAACCAGATTAATATATTATTTTTTGGACGAAATTAAACTCTACTTTTTCTAGTATTTTTTTATTATACGTAGTCAAAGAAAATACAAATTTAAGAAATCCAACAAACTATATATAAAAAATCTTAACGTAGAACTCATGTCCCTCACAAATTCTATAGAACTGAAGTCTGAGCAGGAAACGATAGTACGTGAAGTGATTCATTTGGTAAGAGATTGTCTTTTTTAAACAAAAATTGTGGGCCGATTGCTTCGAGATCAGCACTAAATCCACCCCACACCATTACTATAGCACCTCAATAGCTAGAACCTCATGTGAAATTTGCAGACAAACTATATGTCTAGAAGCTCTTCGAATTCTTGTTTCTAAAAAGATCCTTACAACACGATGATCTCAATGGCCTTCGATCATGTAAATTATAAACATTATAAAACAACTGTAGGTTAGAAACCAACAACGGATGCTATTGCATCCGTGTTTATACATGATACAGATGCCAAAACCTACCCCTGACTGGTGTCTAACAAATTCGATACCTGATTTTGAGTTGCACCAGCTTCTCTCCATGATAATTGGAAACGAACTGAACATGCACTATGTTTAGTTTAGCAAAACTAAATAAATATAAATGTACAAAATAATAACATACTTTATTAAATGATAGTTGCTTATAAATTGATTTTATTTGACCAAACTACAAACAAATAAAAACTTTAAGTTTCATAATTATACATGTTGAATGGAATATGTACAGTATGGTTTATTTAGTCAATAAATAAGCAAAATCATAACATAGTTTATTATGCAGTAGATCACAAATCAATAAATGTATTTTATATTCTAAATAATGAAACTAAGTTAATACCAATAATTATTAACTTGTTAGAAAATCAAAATTATTAATGTGATAGATATGATGGTAGATAATTTATGTTTTTTAATTATTATTTACAAGAATATACGTACTTTTTTAATAAATTATTATTATAATAACATGGTTTAGGAAACAATATTTCATAAAATATTGGTTTGGCTACTGGTTAATATTGGTTTTATGGACAAATTTTTAAATAAAAAAATAATAAAAACAATTAATTAGTTAAATATTAACTATTTCATGCGACACAATTTCTGATAATTAATATTATTAGCCATGCAAAAAATCAATAATTTGTTTCTACATTTTTATCAAAAACTATAAAATTAGTTCATAATTAGATTCATAACAGTAATTAAACAAATTCTGATTCCTCTGACAAATTTCTAGTTACGCAGTGACAACAAATACAAAAAATATTATCTAATTTCCTCGATAAAAACTTTGCAACGATTTTAAATTACACATTTGTTTAAAATAAAGACATTAAGACTTTTTCCACGACTTTCATCTGGTTGTATAATCCTTTAATAAACTCACACATCTTTCAAATTATCAATTAGACATCATCAAGACATGTGACAAAGAGGAAGACCACACTGACACACTAAAACTGAGGAAGGAAGCAAATTATTTTTCAATCACTATTTACACGCGGCAAGAACATATGTTCGGTTAACGATTATTTTTATTTCATCGAGATCAGTTTTCATAGAGTACATTATAAGTCAATGAATAGGTTTCATTATTTAACGCGCTTTCTATTTTCCTTTGTACGAGTACTTTGCGTAATGTTATATTTTTTATTATTTGTTTACTTTTAATTCTTCGTGAGGTCCGTGATCGGCCGAATATAAATCGTTTTAATTGAAATTATGTAAATCGTCCGAAAACGACTTTGTTATCATTATCGACAGAGTGAAAGTGTCATAAATAATCTCGCGTCATAAAGATAAACATTTTCGTTACTTTTCATTTCCGAACAGCGGTTTCGCGGAAATAAAATCAACAACACGTAATGACACGTGTTAATTAAATTATTTAATTTATTGTTAATTGAGTTCAGGATTTGTATTGTACCGATTTTAAAAACGTTCAGTAGTGAATGTCTTGTGTCGATCGTAGTGAAACATTTCAATTTGCGGCGAAATAATGTACATTTGTCGGCGAAAATGTTTACCAAAGCAAAACAGACGTTAATACTTCATTTTTATGCCGGTGAAAGTCGACAAATTACTTATAATTAACGGCATAACTGACCCCCGTGTTATCGTTTTTCTTTGTCAATGTTAACGATGGTCAGAAATAAATCGGGGGCGGATTAAAAAAACTTCTATGTTTATTTTTCATTCATTTTGACTGAATTTAGTTGTTAGATGAAATTGGCGCAATTGTGATTAAATTTTAGTTTTTCAGAATTAAATTGTAATGTCAAATATTTTTGTCAATTGCGAAGAAAAATTTATTTTACACAAATCTGTTTTCAGTTTACAATAGTATCACGTGTTCGTTAACTTTTTCGTTGTAGATTATTTGTTAAATATTCGTGAAACCATTTGGTTATTTTTCAACATTTTTGTGTTCATGTTTTGATTAAATAATGTTTTAAAATTCATTCAAACTACAATTTTAACCAATTTAATTTAAACAAATTTTTCTATGTAAAATTTTAAATTTAGTTAACAATATAAACAAAGTAAAACAAATGTTTCAATAAATTTAAATTTTTAAAATTAATCAATAACATATGAAATAATATATCAACTAATTTTATTAATACATATTTATATTTCATGTCAGTCAAATTATTTTTGTTTACTAATATCTAATAAGTGTAGTTTATATTTGTTACGTTATTTTGTCATGTTTAGTTTATGCAATCATTTAAATTTACTAAATGCAATTACCAAGAGAAATTCTGTACAAATAATGTTTGTTTATAATCAAATCGCTACTGTTTAATCTAAATATTTTCATCTCTATTTTGTCACGTTGAATACTATTATTGGCAAATGGAAAACTATAAAGCAAACTGTAGAAAATCGTACCGTGAAATGTTTAATTAAAACAATTTTTGCATCAAATCACAATACATTGTAAAAAGTATTAATTGAAAATCGTCCCATAAAAATGAATTCACAGAAACCCCAAAATAAACGTGAACGACAATCAATTCGCACGTCAAACGAGCATCGCATTGAGAAAAATCCGTGCACCGTGACAAGAGCAAACAACACAAATAAAACGATTGTTATAACACTTGTTAGATAACGAAGCTTTCTAAGGCAGTCGAAAACGAACATACTTGCACCGAAGTCGGCCGTTCAGTGGGACAAATTCGCCTGCCAAGAAGTTGTGGTGGTGCTTTTTTCGGGGGTAGGAGTACGACGGTCGCGGACGCTATATAAAACTGAAAGATCGTTCGTTAATCGTCCTCAGTGCTGTAGATGAGATGTTAAAATACTTGTGCTTCGGTATTTTAATTTGCATAGTCAGATGTAAGTTTGTTTTGTGGGGTGGGGAGATTCGGAGGGATGTGTGTGGGGCTGTGAAAAGTGTTGTGGTTTACTTGAAGGATTTATCACAGTTTTTCTCAATTAGTTATGAAGATTTTCTTTACATTTTTAAATTTAAATTTTAGTATTTATAATTATAGTATATTTAATTAATTTTAAAACGAAAAAATTATTACATTTTCTATTCGCTTTTCTCTTCTTTCTTATTTTATATATTTAGACCTTTGTCTATTTAAATTTTTAATTTAAATACAATTTGTTGATTTCTATTCGTTTGTTTTTAAATAAAATTTATTATTTGTTAACTGTTGATATACAGAAAAATTACAAAAATTCAATTAAATATATTTTTTGAGTATATTTTTTAAATATACTTTTTAAAACTTTTCTTACTTATTTTATATATTTAGACCTTTGTTTATTTAAATTTTTAAATTAATTACTATTTAGTGATTTCTAAACTTTCGTTTTTAAATAAAATTTATTATTGGTTAACTGTTGAAATACAGAAAAATCACAAAAATTCAATTAAATATATTCTTTGAGTATATTTTTTAAATATTCTTTCACTATTGCATTTTTAAGTTTCATATAATTATTAATTTTTAACATATTTTTGAAAAATTATATTTAATTATTTATTAAATTAATTAATTATTTTATTTTATTAATTTTTATGTGCTAAAATGAGATAAAACAGTCAGTTTTATTTTATCAACTTAGTTTTAATTTGTTTTAATCATTAAAATATATCACAATCCTATGCCTATTTTTATTAAGTGTTATTTTTTATATTATTATTTTTTTTAATTGCACAATGATTGAAAAAATTTTACTAAAAAATTTGTAAAATTCTTAAAACTGCAACCGTGAAACAATTTATTGAACGAACATTTTAGAATTTACAAGCACAATTAAAAAGTAAACATTTCTTATTAAGCCAGTTAAACTTGACAAATCCCCTTTGTAATCGCCACAATTTCCAGCATTTAAACGGTCTCATAAGTCGTTACATAAATAAGAGTTTCAAGAAATTTAACAAGGAAACCATCGTGAAACGTATTTGGAGTGTGGCCTTTTATAGAAAACGGCTCTTGTAACAAAGTCGGTTTTTTTACGATCAATTTTTAGGCCTTCCTCATATCTCATTCAAATCTGGCCGTTGCAAAATCGCTTGGTTTTGTCTGGTCGACCGCAGAAAATGTTTTAATGCGATTTCCGCTCCGTCGAATTATGACACGATTTAATTACAAATAAGGTAGAGTAAAAGCAATTCGGTTTATTAGCGCGTAATTATTCTAATTTTATCCAAGTTTGAATAAATGATATAATCGAATTGTGCCCGCTTTACTCGATTTATTTTCATTATTTAATTATCAATCCACCACTTTCTAATTAAAACTAATTAAACAAAATTGCCATTTAAAACAAACACTCATTTTAACGCAGCTGAGGATGATGATTCGACGCGGAGCAACGTGGCGATGAGCAGGATCATCCACGGCGATGTGGTCGACATCGAGGATCATCCCCATCAGGTCGCGCTCGTTGCCCGAAAGAACACCCGCAGCAAAATCATTTGCGGCGGCGCCCTCGTGAAGCCGAGGGTGGTGTTTACGGCGGCCCACTGCACCCACGTCATCCCGCACGCCCGGCCTAGGGAAGGGTTGTCTGTGTTGGTGGGCGCGAACTCGCTTCACGACCCCAAAGGCACGGAACACAAGATCCAGAAGGTCATCAAGCATCCGGCGTTCGGATACAACAATTTCGATAATGATTTTTCGGTAGTGCTGCTCAAGAAGCCGGTGGATTACAGCGATAGGGTGCAGAATATACCGATTTCGTTGCACGACCATCGAGAGGGAACTCAAGCCACAGCTTCAGGTGAGGATTTTTGTTGAAAAGGTGGCAAAAATGTCTACCATCTATCTAAGGAATTATAAATTATATGTTGATTTTTCAGGATATGGATTGACTGAGTATGGCTTTCCTTCTAAGAATTTGAGAGCAGTAGACTTGACGATAGAAAGACACTCTAAATGTCAAAGTTACTTCCCCAAAGCGTTTCATCCTAAAATTACAAAGAATCATGTTTGCGTTCGGCCTGATAAGAAAACAACCTACTATGTAAGTAAAAAAGATATTTAGAAATAATAAACTGAATGCTTTTAAGGTAGTTCGTCAACAGTAATAGTAAATATAAAGAACTAGCAAAGCTATATACAAAAACGCTCGATTAAATAACAGTAATTAAACCGAAAGCAAGAGTATAAAATAAGAAAGTGTAAACTTTTCATACTTCGATGATAGTACATGATAATTACAATAATTATGCTGATAATCATCAAACATTACCAAAAATATTAAATTTATTTTTAGGGTGATTCTGGCGGTCCATTAGTGGTGGATGGTAAATTAGTGGGTTTGGTATCATTCGGTAGGACAGTAAGCGGCAACAAGAAAACGACTGTTTTTACTAGAGTAAGAAACTTCCTTGATTTCGCAGATTCTGTAATTCCATCAGACTTCCATCACAATAAATAATACAAAAAAACAAAAACCGTCTTTCATTCATTATTCTCATCCAATTACAATTTCTAAAACGTTTCAAGTTCGTTTTTAATTGGCAGGTTGGAACCCAACACTGGGTTAAAATGCACAGCATACTCCGTATCGGAGTATCCGACTTGTGTAACAATTAGATCCTCCATGAAACTGTTCGTAATTAACTACAACTTAAGTTTAAATTTGACTAATATAAAAATATTGGTCGAACGTTTTATCCAAACATAAAATTTATTTATTGACAGATGGTCAACGTAGCATTCCCTACATGGAAAGTAATGTTAACCCACTTGGCTATAATTTACCACATAATGAGAAAGTTTGATGATTTTCCATGAGGAACTAATCTTTTCGGATAACGATAAGGGAATTACACGCTATTGTTAAACAAAGTAGATAACAGCGGAAATAATAATAAGTTAACTGCCTGCATGAAAGTTTTATTAAATATTTACATATTCTCTTTTATGACTCCAGTTTATTTTATCGGAAAAAAGTTGAAGATCCCCTTTATGTTACTTTTATAACAAATGCTGATTTATTATATAACTATTGCTGATCATAGTAGTAATTAAAAATGCCATAATATGATTTATGCACAATGACACATACAAATGTTTATCATGCATAAATTTTAATTAAACCTACAACTAACTTTCCTTATGCAAAATGACTGGACAATAATTAGAAAATTTCAATAATAATGATACAATCAATCATTGGCTTATTAAATAATTTTGTACATTTTAACAATAAAAAGACAAATTTAGTTCTTCCCTAAGCAAGTTACAAACGGTGGAACTTCGCACTGACAGTCAACATCCCCCTCGTTGCCACTCCATCGTTGATATTTGGTCTTGAATTTGTCGCCAATCTTCAAAATTTTATCACCAAACTTGCAGCCCACCTCAGTCTTGCCTTCCCCGTTTTCAATCATCTCCTTACCATTCGGACAAACCCATCCATCGGGACAACATTTGTTTTCTTCATAATAAATGGGAGCGCAGTTCCCGTCAAGTTTGTCCGAATCGTGGATTTCAACGGCGCATATCTTCTTCACACAAAACTTCTCCTCGTACTTTCCGTTGAAGCCCTCATCACAAACGCAGTCTAAACAGGTATTCTTCGGTGAGAACCTTTCGCCCTCTTTATATGTTGTTCCATCAACTTCGCATTTCACGCTTTTCTTCGACTCTAAAATTTATTAAATAACATAACGGAAATAAAATTCGGCAAATACTAACCGCATATTTGACCTGAAGAACAACAGTGACCCTTTTTGTATCTCCTGTAACAACCAGGACTTACAGGAGATCCCAACCATTCGGGACAATCCAAAATCGCGCAGGTAAATTTTGGACTGAAATTACACGATTACCAACAGGCTTAATACTAGCAAAACGACTTACTTTACGGCCGTACGATTAGAACAGAAACAACCAACGTTGCAGGCAGGGTAGATTAAATCGTCGTCAATTCTTTCTCCTACTGGATACATCCTGGATTTGAAATTACAACCTTCAGGACGAGGCGAAAAATCCAAACACTTGTACTCCTCCGGACAGTCATCTTTGGTCTTTTCGCTGGGCTTGCAACCTAAATCTTCGTAAAGATGTTGATTGATGCACCTCTTTGAACCTTAAAAACGATAATTTAGTACATTATATGGTATGGTTGAGACACTGATTGAGCACCGTTTGCACTGAAAAATACACCAGCCGCTGTTATAGTAATTACGACGATTCGCCACATTGTTTACTAATGTTGTGAATAATTTTTAAACCAGCACTAGAATTTATATATAGAAAGTCAAACAGGTTGAGGTGGGAAGAAGTTCTTGCCCAAAATTGGGTATTATAAATGCACAGGGCCTTAACAAAATAAAAATACACTGGGTGTGTTTAAGTATTATGTCAGAAGCAACCTTGACTCTCTTTGAAGACGCATTATTGGTTGGTCAAGATCACCTTTATCTCATGTTTATAACAACAAGTGTAGATTTATGTTTATTTTGCATTTTATATTATCATTTAATGTGGAATAATAAATATTTCAAGTATAACTAGTCCGTCAAATATTAATATCACTATAATGTTCAAACATCTTCATAAACATAACGCAACTTATGATTATTATTTACAAAAAAAAAAAATAACGGAGACAGATATCATCAATCATGTAAGCAAATCAATTAAAAATCTGCTCACATCTCAAAAAGAATTTGTTACGGAAAACAATTTAGGTTCATGACCTCGTAAAAATCACAAATAGTCATTTCAAAATATGCAACCACTACCACCAAAGATAACGTGCACACCAAAACAATGTTATCACATTTGAAAACGTCCCAGATATTTAATATACGTACAAAAATTGTGATTCCCCATTTGCATGGACGATGTAAATTACATGCAACGGTAAAAACACTATAAAAATACCGTGCAATCAACTCTGCACGTAGTCTCATTTTAAATGTGTACCATGTTGATGCTTTTGGCAGTTACACTTCTTGGAGTTGGTGTATTCGGGGAGAATTGCGATAAAAAAGGTGTACTCGTATATGAAGACATGGCATGTACTCCTTCGTACGCTGAAGATAGTAATTGTCCCGTTAAATACAATTGTGTGGGAATAGGAAACGAAACGAACTGTGTATACAAGGGTGAAATTGTAACACAGGGTACCACTGCCAATAGTTCTGATGCCCCCTTATGTTTATGGGGTTGTTATTGTACTGGGTAAGGAGAAATAAATTGAAGAATGTTTTGGAAATGCAAAATAAGTTTATTTTAGTGATAGGTTTAGCTGTCCTCAAATCAGTTGTCGACCAGAGCTCTACAATTACAAACCAACAAAACCTGGGTGTTATTTAGAAGGAAGTTTGGATAAATGTTGTCATTACAAAGAAAGATGTCGTAAGTCAACCATTTCTCAAAATCTTTAAAAGAAAACATTATGTATTTATTTAGCACCATTTGATGAGTCCATAAAATGTGTGATCGATGGTAAAACATATAGAGACCAACAAGACTTCTATCCAAACGACGCTTGCGTCAACTGCATTTGTAGAAAAGGATGGAGGGGAAAATACGAAGCTCCGTTTTGCCAACGCAAAAGGTGTGGGGTTCAACTCAGAAATCAGGAACAAGTACAAAAATCCTGTGCTCCTGCTTATATGAAGCGATACTTTACTCCTGATAATACATTATGTTGTCCCAATCAATGGATTTGTCGTAAGTTAATTTTAAAATACTCAATGGGATTTTAAAGATAATAGCTTACAGCTAAAGGAACTGAAGTGGTTGAAGGAAATGGCAAAAATGGAGAGATTTGCAATTTTGGAGACAAAAAATTGAAGATTGGGCAATGGATAAATACAAATATTGGGGATGGGAAATGGGCCATGAAGTTCAAGTGCGAATGTTTGATACCTCCTTTATTAGCTTGTATTGAACAATAGTAAGACTGTTTATTAACTCTTAATAAATGCATTGATATTAATTGGCTGTTCAATAGATAAATAAAATGTGATGATCAAGTTTTATAAAGGATTATCATAAATAATGATAATTAATGCGAAATTAATTAACTATTGTTTATTAAATATGCAAGTTATATTATTAGAGATTGTTTTCGATTAGCAATAATTTATGCAACTCAGAATACAATTTCCTCTTTTACACCGCAAACGGAGTTAAAAAATTAAATAAACTATAAGAACTAATGTTATATAGTTTATCAAATACGTGAATTATTTCTCGTAAACCGTATTCTATAACAATGAAACTCAAAAGAAAACTCACAATTTATATATATATATATATATATATATATATATATATATATATATATATATATATATATATATATATATATATATAAGCGTATATATATAAGCGTATATAAAAAAAATATTCAGTCCTTATCAAAATACGTATATGTATGTGTTGGTACAACTTCCGGTCAATTTCTTTTTTTACCTTAAGTGAATTTTTGAAAGTTATCAGCATGGATTAAATTTTGTGAAATGTAAATGTTAAAATAAGCGATAGTAAACATGTTTTTATTGCGTTCAAGTGTATTTATAATAAGTCCTTGTAAAAATCAAAATATTCGTACAAAATGCTATTCATTGTAATTTTGTAGGAGCTTTCGGTAATACATTTTCCCATCCTCAATTTTAAAAATTTTATAATTATTGTTATGAGTTTTGGTATATTAAAACATGGGTTGCAAATCGTTTTTCAATGGAAAAAATTATTGCCTATTGGATCTTTCTATAAACCTTACTCTTTTGGATGTCCTAGAGTAGACTGTATTCCCGAAGTCTACAATTACGTACTTAACTTCCTGGTGGCACCGAGAAGACAGTCTAACAGAATATTGCTATTATAAAGAAATATGTCGTAAATCTCTCTCCAATCAGAACCCCACAAAGTTGTCTTATGTTACTTTCAGCTCCTTATAGTAATTTTACATGTAATGTTAACGGAATTACCTACAGAAAAGGCCAGTAATTTAACCCCATCGGGGAGTAAACGAAGCACTTTTTTGACAAAAAAGAAGATGCGATGTACAATTAGACGACCAAAAAGCCACGCAAAATTCTTGCACGCCCATTTATAGAATCACCGATAGTGCTTTATATTAATGGTGATCACTAAATGGTATTTTTAGCTAATGGTAGCGAGGTGATTAAAGGTCAAGTGCAAGGAGATCCTTGTTGTACATTTGGAAATTTGAAGCTACTCATAGGAAATACATATTTAGAACACGACAACTTTGGAGCGGACCTTTGATACACACTGACTTATAAATTGTTGATCCAACCTTTATAGACAATTGGAATAAAGTTTTGTTTTCAAGATATATGTTATAAATTGATATTTAAAATATTTATGATAATTATGGATATGTATTTTTTAGAAAATTGTCATCTTTTAGACACAAAATTTACTTATTAGGTAATCAAAAATTACACAACTTAAATGTTTATTTATTTGTGTTTTCATTTGCGATTATACACTCGTTGCCACAAATTCTTAATAACATGATTTATCGTTTTTGTAATTGATTACAAAATTATGGTATAAAGTGTAGTTTAAAAATAAGTTGTGTGTTTACTATTAAAAATTACACATTCATATATATTTTTTTATAATTCATTAAATACACTTCTTAAATTTACTTGTAACATGAAAACACTTTCTTAAAATAAGTATCATTTAAAAAACATAGTTTATCAACACAGCAACTTACGTTGGCAAGTTTATGTTCAAGACGATTGGAAATTTTAATTTTATTTCAATCTCGGTTGTGAAAACAATTTAATATATGATTATATCGGTAATCGTGTAATTGTTACCTTTATATATTTTATGATAAAAATGGCTCGTGGAGTACCCATTTCGAAGAAAATTCGTGAAATTGTGTTAAAATAATATCATGAGGGGAAAAGTATGAGTTCAATAGGGCAACATTTAAATTTAAAAGTTCGAATTATGGGGGAAAAACAATAGAAAACCTAAAGAAATAACGCCACGAATGAGAAGAGCCTTAATAAAAATTTGTTAGAGTAAGTCACAGAAGGGCCACATTAAGAGATATAACTGCAATTTTTAGTGCCGAAATAGGAACTAGGATTTCGCGTGAATGTTGCATGCAGTGAATACATAAATCAGGGCTAAGTTTTTATAAGATATACAATTTACTTACTTTCGATTAATTTGGGCCAATTCGAAATTATCGTGGACCAAAGTCCAAAGTTATGATAAGTTTCACGTCTCTGTTGGAGATTGCGGGAAACGAATAATTCGCGATAAAACACAAGTATTTCATAAGGATTGTCTTAAAATGACTGTAAAGTTTATAAAAAGCGTTATGATTTTGGGGTGTATATCGGGAAACGGTGTTGGAAAGATAGCTTTCATAGACGGTATCGACAATTGTAATTATGAACAAATTTTGACCAATAACCTACTGTCTAGTGTCGAAGAGCTATTTCTTGGTAAGGTAAGACAACAAAAAAATGGTGTGATAATATACGAATTTTGGCATGTCTCTCAAACAGCTCCAATTTAAATATTATAGAGACTTTGCGGCATCGAATAAAAAGTTACCTGAGAAATAATTCCCAAAGGACGATTCATGAAAGGAAAGGTAAATTAACTGAAATATGGGAATCCGTTACCCCCGAGTATTGTAGGGCCTTATTGGAAACTATGCCTGCTCGAATTCAAGCTGTAATCAAAGCTAAAAGGGATGTGACACCTTACTAAATGTTCCAGGTAAGTCCACGTCCGAACATTAAGTGGACACTAGAATGTACTTAATTTTTATATTTTTTAAGTGAAGTTATATTAATTTTTTTCACAGTTTATTATTTGTACATCAACAACATATGTAAATTTGAAAACTCAAAAATCAGTAAATATAAAGATATGTGTTCATATCTACGAAAATTAATTCAGTCCGGATCTTATGTTGTTAGGGTTCGCAAAATGTTTGGTACTTTAAGTCTCCCTTTGGAAAAGTTTCTAATTGATACTATTATTTACCATATTCAATAAGTTTTATTTGAATTACTTTAAGCGGCGAGTGAATTAAGCCTGATGTGACAATTCACTGACAACATTTTGTTTTTACACAACGGTCTGAACACTGATTATGTTCACATAATTTGATAATTGCTTAATTAAATTTTGAAGCATTTCTAACGCATTGCCCCATAATATAATTACTTGAAAATAAATCAGTATTAATTGATTAGAAAGTTGTAAATTTCAAACATTCAACATTATTTTGTTCTTATTTTCATACATAAAAGCCGTAAATTATAACTGTATTTTCTAATAAAATTCTTTAAGAAAATGCAATAAACAGTTTTTATTGCGAACCTTGAGGAAAATCTATTAAATAACGTGATCAAATGCACACCTGAACGAATATGTATGTATCTTCTAAAAATAACAATGATTATTCCATTAGTAAATAATCATACATATGTGCCTTCTTTATTACATAATGTATTAACACTTAAGCAAAAACCGATTTATATTCTTAGCACGCCAAAAAAACCGTATTTGTTTAGTTTAGTCATTATTACAATTCAGATATCAAAGTTAATGACCTACACATATGAACGATTTTATCATCTGCGTATCGAAAACAATTTCATAACACAATAAGTTCAAGCCATTTATAAATGACCCACAGATCCACAGACATTATTTTGAAATGAGACATCTGCAAAAATTGTATTTACAGTAAGCCTAGATCCACTCGGATGCAACAAAATGAATATGATCGCATACAGTTAAGTCACCTGCACCTGTGCTTTAGTGTTAGTCGTAATGAACACACCGGCGATAATTGCAGTGATTTTACTCGTCGGCGTCGCAGGTAAAGACTTCAATTCAAACCAGTAATTTACTAATCAGTTTGTTTAGTCGCAAAAAACTGTGACCAGTTGGGCACGTTGATATACGAAGACATGGGCTGCAAACCCATTTATGACAGCCCCAAGTCTTGCCCGGTCTCATACGAATGCAAAGGTATAAGGAGGTCCACCAAACACTGTTATTTCAAACAAAAAATGTACAGGATTGACGAACAGGTTGATTCGCATTTAACCGCGATAGGATGTGATTTGGGATGCTATTGTGAACGAGCTAACAACACGTAAGATACATTTTTTTATTACGTTACCTAGTAATAATGTGAATATTTTTAGCATGAGATTTTCGTGCGCTTCTGTCGAATGTTCCGAGTGGACCCGGAAGCCCACAAACTCTGGCTGTTACAGAAAATACTCCCTGGACTCGTGCTGCAGCATTCGCGAATCCTGTCGTAAGTCCCCATTATGATCTTCAAATATATCAAATATACACATATATATATATATATATATATATATATATATATATATATATATATATATATATTCTTTATAGCTCCCTACGATAACAGCACTTCGTGCGTGTACGACGGTAGACAGTACAAGGAGGGCGCGAACATCCTGCCAAGGGATTCTTGCTGGCGGTGTGTTTGTCAGGACAACTGGAATGGAAAGATCGAACCTCCCTTGTGCAAGAGAAGGACTTGCAACGTACAGATCAAACACCAAGACAAAATTCAACAAGCTTGCGCTCCTATTTATTACAAAAGGGCATACAGAGATGACGACCCATTTTGCTGTCCCAATAACTGGATTTGCTGTAAGAATTGAGATAGATTTTTATGTAATGATATATACATTTTTGACTTTACAGCTAATAATAAGGAAGTGGTTAAGGGAAAGCCAACATCAGGTAAGGTTTAGAAATAAAACTAATATTAATTGTAACAGAATTTTATAAAATAAAAATATTTCTTTACAGATAAAACATGTCAGTTCGGTAACAAAAAATTAAAAATCGGTCAAAGTTTTATAAAAGATGTCAGCGATATAATGTTAGTAAAACAGATACAATGCGAATGTAAGATTCCTCCTTTACTAACTTGTACAGCGGAAATTGTTTAAGTATTGGTACATCATATATTTATTATCTAAGATCAATGTAATATACTAAATATTAACATATAAGGCTGTTATTTGTTTGAATTTACAAATGTATGAAAGGTAAAAAACTAATATATGTATATATAAGAAATATTTATTAAAAAATAATTTTTAACTTAATAATAATAGTATCATTTTCACTTACAGTTACACTAAAAATGGGTACCATTCTAAATTCTCCTTTATCACAATAGAATGAAGTTACCCATTTATAACAGTTAAACCAATGATGAAAGTATTTCTTAAGGAAAACAGTCTCAGGTAATAATTTATGACAACGTTAGAGTATTTATTTACAACGCGACTATTCTTTATTTACTAACTTGTACGGCGAAAATAGTTATATATTTATTTAGTGTCTAAAATATACCTATATTAAAATATAATATGTTATAATTTTACATATAATATTACTACATCTACATCTTACTGTCTAAAAATACCTGTTATATTAAAATATAATATGTAAGTTTTCTTTTAAATTTAAATTATTAATTATTGGAACATAAAAAACTTAAAGAATACTAGTCGTGTTATTTTCAATACTACATTAAAATTAAGATTTATGTTCCACTCAGAACTCACCTCACAATAGTATATGATTTACACGTTTATAACAGTTATGAAGATGATAATTGTATTGCTCCTCAGTTGGCACCTTAAATGACTTATATATTGATTGATATTGAAAAAGAGCAAATAACAAACATAGAGGTATATTTCAATTAACCTTACGCTCTTGTTCATTACAAGAGGGATAACGACCCATTTTACGTCCAACTGGATTTTTTAAAGTAAAGATGAACATATTTTGACCTAACAACTAATACAGAATTATAGATTACAGAATTGATTAAAGGAATGTTAACATCAGGTAGGGTCTACAACTAAAACTAATAATATTTAATTGTACTATGAGTATTTATTTACATATAAAACGCGTCAGTCGGTCAAATTTTTATAAAGGATAAATAATGCATGTGTTGACACATCATGTATTTATGGTATAAAAATTATGCAATATGCTAAGAATTAACATAACGACTGTTTGCAAATTATAAATGTAATGAAACGTAAAAATATCTATACGTAATTCATAGTAATTAGAAAAAAAAATAAACTTAAATAAAAACAAGTGTCTGTATTTTGAGTCGGCCAAATGTCACCGCCATCAAAAATGCATACGAATGAAATACACTTATATTATATAACAATTATACCAATAGCAAACGCGTTCTTTTTAATGAAAAGTGCTCCTCACTTCGCATCTCAACTGGAACATCTGCAGATTAAAAACGGCAAACAATTTCTTGTGGTATATCTGCACCATTTGAAAGCTGGAAAACACACTTTTAGTGAAAAATAAACTATAATAAAATTTCAATTAACCCTGTTTCATTAAACATTTGTCTTGATCCCGTATTACATTCACCAATCGCAGCTTCCAAGTTGTCGTACTTCTGGTCCCTACACCATTCCTTCACAGCAGCCACTAAATTGGTTGCAACTCCTTTTCTCCTATAACTAAACCAAGCAATTTAAAAAAATATTTAAGTCAATGCAAGACCCTGTTACTTTTTGTCAACAGCCAGTCTGAATAGCCAAGCCCAATCCTCCTTTTGGTTGTGCTTCATGACCGCGACAGTACCAACGATCTGCCAACAAAACCCATTGTTACACGCCCTGATTTACAGTTACAGATTGTACTACAATCAATACGCGACCTCGATTTGTTTATATCTGTACAAAAACATCCGATTAATCTCCGGAGTCAAGAGTTCAGTCTGTTCGAAGCACACGAACAACAATGTCACCCACAAGCGTTCTAATATTTTTGTTGTTATTATACGGCGTTTTAATTAAGTGTCAAAAACCATTCTTCGATAATAAAAATCTGACGGTAATCAAAGGCAACAAAACGTTATCTGACGTGATGTGCGATTCCGTGTTGCACCATTTGGACGCGACAGATATAATCGCAGAAGAAGAACGAATACCCACACTGCTCCTTGGTACGTTCGCTAATCTATTGCAACTCAAAACCATCAAACTGCAAAACGATAGAATAGAACGCATCGAAAAGGGAACCTTTATTAATCTGCCAAAGCTGAAGGTGATAAACTTGAACTTCAACAAAATCGAACTGTTAACTGAAGGTATTTTCAACTTTTTGCCCGTAGTTCAAATACATATGAGAGGAAATAGAATACGGTATGTGGAACCCGAAACTTTCCAAAATTTACAATACCTTCAAGACTTGGATATGATGATGAACAATATCGAAAAACTTCCGGCAAACATGTTTGAAAATACGACCAATTTAAGAAAATTAAATCTCAGTTATAATAAGATTAAAACATTGCCACAATTGATCTTTCATATGGGATTTTTGAACAACCCTGTTGGAATTGATTCGTACATCGACTTGGGACATAATCAAATAAATTCATTAAGTCCTGGTTTGTTTAAAGGTGTTTATTATGTGAAAACTATTAATCTTAATAACAATTTAATTGATACAATTCCGGATAATATTTTTTCGGATATAAGAGACGGTGAATGCGCCGATTTCAGTGGCAATTATTTGAAGAATATTAATCAAAGTACTCTGGATAGTTTGACGAAGTCTTTTAAAATTGTGGACATGCACTATAATAACTTCGATGACAGCATGATACTGATACTAAATAGAACCAATGTAATTTATTAATCTAGTCATTTAATAATAAATGGTATTATTACCTTTCTTTGATGTTTATCTGGTTTTAGTCCCTCCTTTTCCATTTCATTTTCTGTTATCACTTTATACCAACAAGTTGAAGGGGATTTATTGAAAAAAAATGGTTCATAAACTTCAGCAACCCAACATTTTTCAGCACGTTTTTCGTATAAAAGTTGAGCCGACTTCATTAAGAAGGATGCGTAAATTGCTAAATAAACAGCAAGTAAAACCATGGGGACAGATACAATACAGTACACCAAAGGGATGCCTAAAAGTATGAACAATGTCGCCGATAGCATAATTATCAATTGATATGTGTACTGAAATAAACCAGCGTTATAAAAATTACAAAACTGGACTGATGAAGTTTACCTCATTAAAAAGAGCGTTGCCCCAAGCACTCAAAACATTTGAGGTATAAGCACCGCGTACAACCTCTGATATTGCTGGTGTATCATTTTTTCTTGATTCTCTTATAACTATGTAGTATGTCATGTTTATGTAAAATAAAACACGAATACTTTAATGGAATGTCTGAAACACGTAAACAATGAAGTGAGGTTAGGGTTTTTCGTACTCGTAATGTTGGTTGCCTATAATTGTAAATAAAATTGATAAAACATGTATTATATAATTATTACGTTATACGCATAAATATAAATTGTATTTATAAATATTATCAATTATTACAAAATATTATCATATTATTTGTGTTTATTATTAGCTCGTTGGTACGCATTGATTTCTTCATGTGAATGACCAAAAAATTATTCCTCATGTATTTTGCTATTTTAATTTTATTTGGATTACAATAGATAATTTTCTGAATAATAATGAAATATTCAAGTGATTTTTTATTGGTTTCTAAATGTCTTGGTCAAGGATGTTTCATTAAAAAATATAGATTTTTATCGGCATAATTGAAGGTTTATTATTTTTGTCGTCGTTTTTGTGATATTACGTTTATTAGTTATGAATTATTACTTTTCAATGTCGTGACAATTACTAATGATTAAAAGTAAAGATAAACTATGTAAATTGTTTTATATAATTGGTTTTTTAAATATTCAAATATAATTCTGAAACAATTTTACTAAAATTCGTATTATTTTAATTTAATACTTATGTCAGAACATTATATTTTGTTTTAAAACAAAACAAATGAAAATTACCATCGAATTATACTCATATTTTGACATACTTTACAAAAAGCTGCCAATTCTGATTTCCAAAAATCTTCGTACATTTCTGATTTCGTATATTATAAATAAATATAATTCAAAGTGGATCGCGTAATTTTTGAAGCTGTCGACAGCGTCTTTTCGCGCGAAAGCAACTTCATAGACGTGAGTATTATATCTACATAAATTTATCTGATGATTTGTCAAATTTACAGCGCAAAAAGTCATTTTTCATTTTATATCGCGATTTTCTCACCGAAAAATACACGATAAAAGTGGAGGTTCATTAATAATAACATAAGCAACAGGTACGTATTCGGTTAAATTCCAAACAGAACCTTTAACATGTTCTTTAAAACGGAGCTGATTCAGTTTCCCATACAATTGTGAAACATTTTTCAACGATGATTTTGCATGTTTTGTCCCGCCGAATGAGTAAAACTTCTTAGGATAAACTATTATGGAATAACCTTGGGCAATTAATGGCCAACCACACACTAAACCCATCCGAACAAAATTATTTTAATACAGAAAAAAGAATATTTTGTACGCAATTCGGGGTGTTTCATCGTTTAATTTGACAGCAATGTTTAATTTGAGTGATACAGTGCATGAATATTGGAGAATTTCGTCAAAAATTATAAAAACGTAATAATTATTCGAGGTGCATGTTATCCTTTATGGTCTAAGACATGCGCAATTGGAGCCTTTGTACAAATCTGATTCTGAAGGCTTCTAGAACCGGTCGACCCGCACTACCGCATAACCTGTGAACGTCGCAAGTCTAGATTTACCGTTAAAAGTGTAAGTATAATTAGATTATTCGATATATTCCATTCCATTTAAACTTAATTAGTTCACAATCTTATTAAGTGAGTTTTAGATCAAGTATTTTGTTATAAATTGTGTAATTTAAACAAATAGTGTTTCGATTCTTTTGTTGTAGCGGCTTGCTCTTTTATCTGTGTTGTATATAACTATTCTGCACATTCCTGTCGACACGTTTTGTAAATACGTAGAAACATTATAAAAATTTTGTTTCAAACAAAAAACGCTTTTTCTCGCGTTGATAAAAAGTGACCTTGATCCGCCGGTGGTATTACTTAGTTTTGATCTTTAATTTGGTCACGATACTTTCTATAACGGCTTTCCCTCACCTTTAATTGATAAACTGTGGGTACGGCAAAAAATTAACGTCGGATGTTAATTAATGTCGAGCAATAATCTTATTTTGCCGCGATTTTTCTGCTAAAGATGTTTATTAATCAACGCAATTGCGTCTCTTTGAAATGTACGAAGCTTGATTACGACATCTTCATTACTAGTTATTATGTATGTTATTACATTATGAAATTAATTATAATGTTCAACCGTTATTCGCAAAATATTTACTTGAGTATGAACATTTATAGACGTTTAAAAAAATATCCATTTGGAATTTATTAAATGTAATTAAATTTAGTAAATTACAGTGTTAAAAAGGTCTGTATTATCAGATAAATAATATATATTCAATTTGAACTTTGTATTGAAAATCGAAATCATCAAGTTCAAGATCTTAATCTAGTAATCCACAAATAAATTTTTGATCTCCGTACGTGATGATATCATTACTTAGATTAAATGCTAATTTATTTATAATCTTCGCCGACAAATCGAAACATTATCAGTATTAATTTATTTTATAATAGTCTTTACAATTTAATAATATCAGTACATAAATATAATTTTACTGACTAATCAAACTTGATCAAAAACCGTATTGAATTTAATTAAAATTTATTATTTTCAATTAAGTGTTCAGTGTATTTTTCCAGATTATTTCAGCAAAAATGCCAGTCCCAGCTCTCAACAAACCAGCCCCCGAATTCAAGGGTACCGCCGTTGTGAACGGCCAGTTCAAGGAGATCTCCCTTTCGGACTACAAAGGCCAATACGTCGTCCTCTTTTTCTACCCGTTGGACTTCACCTTCGTGTGTCCCACCGAAATCATCGCGTTCTCTGACCGCGCCGAGGAATTCAAGAAAATCAAAACTGCCGTGATCGCAGCGAGTACCGACTCTCAGTTCAGTCACTTGGCCTGGGTGAACACTCCAAGGAAACAGGGCGGTTTGGGTGAAATGAGCATTCCCCTATTGGCTGACAAGTCGCAGAAGATCGCTAAGGATTACGGAGTTTTAGACGAAGAGAGCGGCATTCCGTTCAGAGGGCTGTTCATCATCGACGGAAAGGGTCTGCTTCGCCAAGTCACCATTAACGATTTGCCGGTTGGACGTTCCGTGGACGAGACTCTTAGATTGGTCCAGGCATTCCAATTCACTGATGAACATGGTGAAGTTTGTCCAGCTGGCTGGAAACCAGGACAGAAGACCATGAAACCAGACCCAACTGGAAGCAAGGATTATTTTAATGCCGCCAATTAAAGCGGTAACTGTTATTAGGTGCCCTGGTCTGATTTATCCTAGATTAAACAAATTCAGCAATAGGTCCCTTCAATAATGCACAAGCAAGTCTTCTGATTAAGTTATTTTTTATTATTACATTGTAGTGTTATGTTTGTACTATTTCCTTGCCTTTGTGATAAACCGTATCCCAAATTGATTAACTCGTCAATAAATATACACTTTATATTTACATGTTTGTTTTATTATTTGACCAAATTAAGACAAACATTCGTTCCTGTTTATGTTACAAAGGAAGAATTTCCATAATTAGAAATTCGAAAAATAAAATCAAGTGAAAGAACAAATTCATTTTAGGTTCGTCAACTAGTCACACCTCTGCATTTTCCCGAAATGAATCAAAAGGCTCCCTCTTTCCAAATCCCTGCCTGCCAAGGCCTGCAAATCGTTGAAATATCCCAGAACGATTTCATCGGCAAATTTCTAGTGCTGCTCTTCTATCCGAGCGATTTCACGTTCGTCTGTCCCACCGAATTGATTTCGTTCAACGAAAAAAAACACGAATTTGACAAATTGAATGCACAAGTTTTGGCCATTTCGACCGATTCAATCGAATCGCATCTGGCCTGGTTGAAAACCGAACGCAAAGAAGGTGGTGTGGGTAAACTAAATATACTTCTGGCTTCAGACAAGAATAAGAAAATGTCGTCGGCTTATGGCGTGTTAGATAGTAAATCTGGTGTTGCTTATAGAGGTCTTTTTATTATTGATGATGCGCAAAGGTTGAGGCAGATTATAATTAATGATATTCCAATTGGAAGGAACGTTGATGAAGTTATAAGACTGATACAAGCCATACAATATTATGATGAGAATGGGGAGGTTTGTCCCGCTAATTGGAGACCAGGAAAGCCATCCATTAAACAAGACCGCCAGGCTTTCAAAGAATATATGAAAGAACACACTGAATCCTCCTCCTCTCAATAATATAGTTTTAAATATAATAAACTTTAGATAGTCATTTTTTGTATTATTCCACTTCGCTTATATATTTCAAGTATTTAAAGATACGTTTGTTTCTAGAGTGTTTAACAATGGTGTTAGAAATTGAATCAGCGGCTCCCCTTTTCGAGGCCAACGTGGTGCTAGGTCAGAACGTGTTTGACGTCAAATCAACGGACTATAGTAACAAGTTTGTGGTGATGATTTTCTATCCTGTGGACTTTACAACACAAGCCGCAAAGGAACTGAAGAATTTTTCTGAGAAAATCGAAGAATTTAATAAATTAAATGTCCAAATATTCGGCATATCGACTGATTCAACTTTCACGCATTTGGCTTGGGGCAGAACGCCGGGAGTTACCGGAGTTGAAAATTTAAAAATACCTTTGATAGCCGACAAGTCTCACGAAGTGACTAGAGCATTCGAGATGTTAAACGAGAGAGACGGACGCGCTTTTAAAGGCTTGTACATAATTGATAACACGGACACAATTAGACACATCAGCATATTTGACGACTGCGTCGATCCAAATGTTGACGAAATTATTCAACAGATTAAATTGTTGCAATCAAAGAAATAAACTTGTTTCCATTTCAGTGAATTTATGTATATTACCATATATAATAGGTCTACAATTAGATGATGGGGAAAGCACAATAATTAAAATAAATCTTAACATTTACAGCCTAAACTAAAATTCTCTTCTGTGGTACTTGTCTGGATCGAAGTATGAAGTCACCACGACTCTATTACTGAATTTCCTGCCTGTTAAAGTCTGTTGAGCCTTCTGACAGTCCAACACTGAATTAAACTCAACAAACACCTGTAAAAACAATAATAAAATATCGAGTATTAAATAAGAATCATTAAATTTACTTTTCCACAACCAGGTACTTCAACACCTTCGATAGGCCTTGGAATTTCTATACTCCTTACAACACCATATTTGTTACATTCTTCCTTGATATCCTCTAGAATATCTTCGTACTCTTCCTCGTCCTTAAGCTCGTCTGGTGTCACCTTAGAACGAATTAATTTATCAATCAATATTAATATTGAATTAAATTTGGTAAATTTTACCATATTAAGAAGACACAACACTTCTGTTGGTGGTCCAGAGGCACCAACTAGACTCAGCCCAGGTACTTGGATTTGCACTGCTGGCAAAACAGTGGTGTTCTTGGCTCCAACACTGGCCCTTTGTACTATGAGTCTCTTGTCTCCCAGTTGCATTCCATTCAAACCTGCAATAGCCTAAAATATATTTTTAGCATGTGATAGTCAGTGAGGAATTTGTGTTTTACCTGGTCAGTCATGGTAATGTCTATGTACTCCGCAAAGGCGTATCCTTTGCTGAGGCCAAATGCAGTGTCTTTCACCAAATTGAATGCCCTTAATTGACCAAAGGACATCAGCAGTTCCTTGACCTAAATGTAAATGTATTTTAAAATGTGTTTGCAGAGTCCAAAGTCTGAATATAAACCCAAATTCAAACATTTTAATAAATCATGTTGTTAAATTAATTTTGAATTTGAGTTTATGTCGCCATATTTCAGTAAAAACTTACTTATGTTGGCCATTATATTACTTTTTGCGATTCCCTGTACTTGCAAATTACCGCGTGACTAAAGCAATTATTGAACGGATCTAACATTTTAATAAAATTGTCAAGAACTTTAAAACCGAATTAAAACAATAAATAAATTATTAAATGCAGCCAGTCAGAATTGTCTCTTACAATAATTAATGGTCAGAAAAAAAGAAAATTTACTTTCGTATCAGTGACTTGCCTTTAATTACTTCCGGGTCTCAATTTTACGTTAAGCAGTATATCAATAGGGATAAAGCTGATAACCCTAGCTACAAAGGCAAAAAATAAATCAGAAAATTGCAAATATTGTTTCAATTATATTATGTTCATTTTTAATATTCTATATTTCGTAAACCATGTCGGTTAATTATCTGAAAAATCCTGAAAATAAGATTTGCAGGACCTGAAATTTCGCTGAAAATAAACACACCGCATCCAACAAGATTGACATTGGTACGGGACCGACGTCAATTTTGTCGAAAAACTCGTCTCGTCAAAAATTCAGAATGATCTCCTGAATTTTCGACGGGGCAGTTGGTATTTGTGTCCATGCCCTGTAAAGAACAAGCTGAAACGGAGTGCAGCGCTTTCTGAAACATACACCTGAAAATGTTCAGTCTGAAAGAAGCCTGTGAAAATTCGTTCCTGGAATAACGCTACGACGAAAAAACGAATCGTGTTTTGACAAAAAAAAAATAAACCTAAACGTTTGACGCGCGGAAAACCTCCGGAAAAGGCCTGTAAAACTGTAAAAACTCACTGACTGGTTTCCGTGTATACTTGGCTAAAGCTAAGAAAATTGTGAGAGGGACACGCCAAATACAAAAATAAAAACAGTAATCAATCCAAAATACATTATTTATATTAGAGCACTTTATAGAAGGATTCAAAAAAAGATAATATTGCGAGTATATTTTTCTTGCTAAACTTCTATAAAAGTGTCGCATATTATTGAAATTACATATAGTTCAGTACAAAATGACAGCAATTATGTAACTGACTCTCAATAATGTATAAGGAATTGATAATCGCAACTGTACAGAAAATCTCGCAAACCCAATTTACGAAAATTACCTGGTCTTCATTCAAATAGTTAGGCAGACCGCCAATGAAGATTTTGTGGGGCGAGTCCGGCACAACTGTGCTGATAACGCCCGCGGGCACGCTAATAGTACTCTCCGCCATGCCTGGCATTGGTTGATAATCATGTGGCCTGCGAATTTTTAAACTTTGTCCTGAAAAATAAACATTCACACATTAACAAACAGAAGAATTAACAGTTTTTCATAAAATATAATCAAACAGTTCGAAAAATTTTATTACTCGAGAGTAAAACTACATTAAAAAAATTGACAGTTCAAACTGAAGAATAAGACACAATAACATTTTTTTCTAAAATGGTCAAAGTTCCATACAATTTTATGAAAAGAAAACTAATATAAGCACAATTTATTAAAAAATTTGAAGAAGTCTATTAAAAATGACTACACTACCATACATTACAAAAGATTATAACAAATTTTTGAAACCATCTAACTGGTTTAAGTTACCTTTGAAATTAATGCCATCAAAAGCCATGGCCTGTGTGGTCTCATCAATGGACCTAAACTCTAAGAAAGCAAAATTTTTATCCAAATTAATCTGACACGCCAACACTGGATTGCCGGCCGCCTGGGCGAGCCCGCTCAGATGCATCTGCTGGTTGAAGTATTCCATCATCTCCTCCTCCGTAACTCCAAATGGGATGTTACCAACATACAACCTCCTAGCTTGCCTTGTAATGGTAGAACCAACAACTGGAACTGCAGCCTGCGGCGTGTCGGCAACGATGTTCGCGGGTATCTGTCCGGCAGCCTGCATGGCCTTATACTGCAGCGGGGTGATGTGTTCAAAACCTGGGGGCGGCACATCCCAGTAAAGGGATGGTTTTCTGCGTCTTGAGTGTGAAGATTTGTGTTTAGGACTACCGGAGCGGCTGCGACGTCTGCGGTCGCGACTTCTTGAGCGGGAACGACGTCTGTGTTCCCTAGAACGGGAACGACGTCTACGGTCCTTGTCCTTATCTCTTTCACGGCTACGATCCCGCTCTTTGTTATCTAAAGAAATTTTGGGACGATTAAATGCACCGGTCGTTTCTAATTTTGCGTACATACCTTTATCTTCACCCATTTTGATTCCCCGAGAAGAGTTTAAGGTCCAAAACTCTTGTTCTAAGGGATGTAAACACGGCTTGGGGCTGTTTTCAACTGATTGTTGCCTGATTTATTAAAATGGCGACTTTGATGCGCAGCGAATGCCGGTAAAGTAGGACGTGATGGTAAAAAAGGATGTGATAAAATTTAAACTATATTCTAAACATTGAAAAACATTATATTGAAAAATATTAAACGGTCCTTACAGTCATATTTGCAAAGATGACATACATTAATATATTCTGTTAATTAAACTAATTAATAAATCTTAATACCTGCCAACATTTGGAAAATTTTAAATCGGTATAGTACACATTTTAAACATGAATGCGTAATTTAATATTTTATCATATAGTTGTTGACAATACACTAGACGAATTTTATAAAGCCACAAACGTACCAAATATTTTTAACGGGGGTTCAATAGTTTTTAATAATTAATATTTTTTTTCAAATTAATTTTGCAATTTCGTCGCAACTTCAATAAGATTTGTTGATTGTAAAAATACAAATTTTAATATTGTAAAGTTCATAAATAAAATGTATGTATGTATACATATATTAATCATATATTATTAATATATATATATATATATATATATATATATATATATATATATATATATATTATTATATATATATATATATTAATTGGAAGATATTCTTAACTTAATTAATAATGTAAGTTTTCAAACTTATGCTAGTTGACGGATAATTTTTGAGAGTTATTGCCAACTGCAAAGAGAAAGACAAATTAAAACGACGATTACTTGTCACATTTCCTCGAAGAAATAAACGTCGTTTTAATTTGTCTCAATAAATAAGCACGCGCATCAGTTTAAGGAAAGGCGCGGTTCCAAAATCGCCGTTTTGTTTTTCTCCGTCTAGTCTGAAACGCACAAAAGATACAAAGGAAAACGTTTTGGCGGCCAAGTTCATTCGAAAATAGATTTCCCTTCCTGGTTTAATAAAAATACGGTTGTGCGCACATGGACCTGAAATCGCTTGAGAACGAAACGAAAATAATCAATTTTACAGGTTAGACGAGGAGAGACGATCTAGCCATCGCTCGAGTGTAAGAGAGAGGGAATTAGAGAAGCAAAATATCGAATAGTTGTGGTTGGTTGGCCGATGTGTTTAGACTGTGACGAGTTGCGCGTCAGGATGGTGAATTGCTAAAACTTCTAATGTCATTGAGAGAAACACTCAGCTGTTCGACAGGGTGACTGACTCGCACATTTGACGTCTGTATTTTAGTGTGGTGACTGTTTTTTAGGGAGACCGAAACGAAAATTACCGTCGAACGCAAACACTAAACACAACGAGAGCCACATTCGATCCAAGAAAACATGAGCGAGTTAAGTCAAGAGGAGGTGAGTTGAGTTCAGCTTTTTTTATCAAGTCATTCAACATGTTGTGCATTCTATATTCATTCTGTTAATTGCTTGTAATTGAATTATCGATTTATGAATGTCTCAATAATATAAACAAACAGTTGCCTATATATAGTTTCACGAATTCTTTGCACCAAACCGTACAAAGAAACCTGCATTTCTTTGTACCTGTACCACCAAAAAGTCGAATCTTTGTCCATGTTTTTTCATTTAAGAATTGTATGGTGTAGCTTTCACCAAGTCATTTCAACACACCTGAAGGAAGTACTGAGTGTTGTATAAATAATTACATTTGCAAGGTTCCTAATTAATATTTTCATGTAAACAATGCTTGAAATAACTGTTAATTCCATGCCTATGGTGTATTCAAATGATTGTTTAATTTTGTTTGTCTCACACTATATTTTATTATCTATGTTAGTACATGTTCTAAGCAATTAATATGAAGTAAAATGCAACAATGTTTTTATCAAAGGCTAATATTAGTTTCTCTGGTTAACGTTTATTATTTTTCCATAAAAAGTCATTTAATTCAAGAAGATTCAAGATTTTTGTTGTTAATGTTTTTGTCACCAAACATTTTTGCTTTATAAAAATAAATATCAAATGGCACCCAAATTAAATGACTTGTGACTAGATTATGTTTTCATAAAACATTTTTCACGTCAAAATTTATTGTGTTAACTGGTTATAATCAAATTATTGACCTGTTTTTGACCCTGAATCCTTTGCCAATATGAACAAACTTTATTATAGTCTATATTTTGAAAAACACAAAGAAAGTTGTTGTATATAAAAATTTCTATTTTGTTTTTTCTCATATATGTTTAATAACATATTTTTATGAAGGTTATCAAATATAATCATAATTAAATGTATAGTTTTTAAGACAAATCTCCATCGTTATGAAACAAAAAATTTGTGGCTAATCCCAAATTATACAGATAACAAAATTTACCTTTAAAACAGCTTACAGTTTTTATATTATTATTTTATTGTTTGTTATTAATATTAATTCACTATGATGATGAAGATTGAATAAAAAATAACTTGAGTACGTTTGTTATTTTATTTTGAATACTTAATGTACGAAAAATACTACAATCTATTAAAAAAAAAAACAAATAAGAAAATTGTTTTAATTATCATAAATTGTTTATATTAAATAAAAATTTCTATTTATAATTTATTTTTTATTAACGTACTTTGATGAAGATTATCTTAATTACTTATTAAATTTAATAGAAACGTACTCAAAATTTTGAACATGATATGAAGTTTTAGAAATATCAAGAGTAAATTTGTTAAAAATTTCATATTAATGAATATGTCAGCTTATTATTTTATTGTAAGTAATTAAAATAATGAAATTATTTAGATCCGTCGTCGGAGATTGGCCCGATTATACGGTGCCGGTTCTCCAGCAAGTTCGCCGTCGAGCTCGGTCTCGCCGCCCATCACCCCCATCTCTCAGTCGCCGATGGGCGGCGTTCAGATGTCGTTCGAGACGAAGGGCGGCGGTAACACCACTCCGACCGCCATGGACGAAACAGGAACGAACTGTGATAACGGCGCGTCTCAATCCGAAGGCGTGTTCAAAGAGCCAACCAAACCGATCGACATCAATATGCCGTCGTCGTCCAAGGGCAGGGAGAGACGACCGCCGCCACCGCAACGGAGCGATTCCGAGAATAGTTCCACGCACATGGAGGTCGACGAAGTGGGCAGTTGCAACGACAAGACTGGCGGTAACACTGATATCGATTCGGGATTCGAAAACATGGAGGTGGACGAAGCCGAAAATACGACGGTGAAGAAAGACGCGGCACGCCAAAGGACCACTTCATCTACTTCCGAAATGTCGGAGGAACAGCTGCGTGCTACCATCGCACGTGTTTTACATTCCACGTTCACCGACACGTCATCCGAAACTAGGCTGTACCTGCCGGAAACTGCCAAGAGTCTACAAGAGAATCCTTCGGTGCGATTGAGCGCCTTAATATCGAACACCATTCAAGAAGTGTTAGCTATTTCGACAACCGGCGTCGACCCATTTGTAAACTTAAAACCCGAAGAACCTGAATCCTCGCCATCGTTTACGGGCAGTCCCACACTCAACTCGCCATCAGTGAGTCCGGCGGGCTCCTGTCCCATACCCCTTCTAACGATGCGTCCGCCCGAATCATCCCGACCCGTCAATGTCCATCCCGCCGAACTGTCTCTCAATTTTTTGATGGAGTCGTATAATCGCGTCGCGATCGAAGAACGCAATCATCCCAAGAAATCAAGCGTCCCGCCGCTGAGCAATCTGCTGGCGGAATTGCGAATGCAGTTGGTACAGCACGCCACCTTAGTGCTGAGAGGTTACGTAGGAACGAGGGGGCGTGAATCGCCCCTCCTTCAACCCATGTTGCAACAAACTATTCCCAGAGGTTTCGTCAACGAGTTAGTATCCAGAACGTATCAAGACGAGAAAGTTTTCACCGCCGTTTTTGGGCCTGTTCTACAAGTTAGTACTGCGACAATTTATTTCATTGCTTTAATTAAAGCTTAATCTTTATTTTAGGGTTTGTTTAATATGATGCAAAAAGCGAGTGTAGTTGGTGACGAGCACCGCATTCCTCTGCAAACGCTCTTCGAATTGTCCGATATTCGCGTCGGAACACGTCCAATTTGCACCCTCATAACGAAACTGCCCCAGTTCTGTCCTGAAACAATGACACCAGCGCCTGGCAGAGAAATTACCCGCACCTCATTCCTCGGTCCATTCCTCTCCATATCCGTTTTTGCGGAGGACGAACCGAAAGTGGCCGAAAAATTTTTCTCAGGCAACTCAACTACCGACAAAAGCATTAATCAGACACTGCAACTAGAACTGGAGAATTTCCGTACTGTGCAACGGCAAATTTTCAATATGCTGGCCGTGAATACGGAAAGTAGACAGGCTAGTTTGGAGTACATTGCTCGCATACTCAAGAGCAACGAAAAACGATGCCAATTACAGGTAACTCATAAATCTGAGTGATTAAGTTTGATTTACTCTGAACTACAATATTTTAGCTCATTTGTGTATTTCTTATGTAAGATTTATTAAATTTATTTTTAGTTATATAATTATTACGTTTTCTAGAGTTTTATGCTAATAAACAATTGTTTTATCACAAATTTAATAAATTATTACTAATTCATATGCAACAAAATAAACCAGAATAAGGCATTATTGTTGGCACTGGTTAATTAAAAGAATCAAAAATAATATCTATTAAAATTACTTAAAGTAAAGTAATGAACCTGATGACTAAAAATATACAGTCGGCTGTAGAATGGCATTACCACTTTGCAAACGAAATCTTATGTGACCCGGTATCGATAAGCTCTGCCCAGTACACCAAAAAGAGGTACACAGCGGACAGGAATAGTAAATAAGGGATGAATACTAATTGCGATAACTTATAAAATTTAAATGAGGGGTCATCGAAATTTGGGAAAATATGTTTAAAATTAGATTTGTCGAACGAAATATTTACTACTAGTACTAGAGAGTAATCGTTATTTTTAATAACTATATTTAAATAAAATTAATGGAAAATTTACACACTTTACATTTTGGTGTCGTCGTAATGTTCCCATCAGTCTAGTTATAGTGTAATGAGATTGAAATATATGGTGGAACTGAATAAATTTTCCAATGAAACCTCATATAGAATTTTGATACATACATATACTTTTTCTTAGAATTTAAAGATTACAATAATATTTGGGAATAAATAGTATATACAATAATATGTTAATTTAAAAAATATCTACTTAATTTTTTGAGCCTCTGGCTGAAATATTGATTGTATTGATGTAATCCAATTATAACACTTATTTGACAAACGGTTTAAGAAATGTTTTTTTTAATATATTGTATATTATATTTTGTTTTGTTATTATAAAAATATGTCTGTAATAATAAAATTTTACATATTTCAAGTTTAGAAAAATATTATTGCTTTAACTAAAATAAATACTGATTTAGAAATGTTACAAGCGTTCTACAAATTATTGAGTTACTTTACCTTACCAGAGGTTTACTTTAAAAATACTTGTAAAAATATGTAAATTCATTGAATTTGGGATTAATTTATGGTATAGCACAGCCCACCAAGACAACGAATTTGTTGTCTCACTTGTACAAGCATATTATTGCTATTGCTCTCACAGCCGAACTCTCATATTCAGACCGCAAGCGAAACTGGATCTTAGGGTGGTAATGCCATTCTTCAGCCGACTCTACATACATATATTGCAATTCAATATTCAAAATTTTGCAAAAACAAAACCAGCTCTAAATGAAAATGTCAAGTATAAACGGTTATTGCCGTGGTGGTTTCCCAGTCTCTTATATATATTCTTGTTACAGGGCGATCAAAGAACGTTAGCAGGTGACGGTTTCATGTTAAACATGCTGAGCGTATTGCAATGGCTCTCTGTAAAGATCAAGCTCGAAAAGATGGATTTCTTCTATTGTTTCCACCCCGAAAGTCTCGTTCACATACAGGTGGACGACACCCGATTGAAATTTACGTCTACGGAAGTGGCTGCTTGGCTTGACGACGTTCACAGGACACGCAAGTTTAAGCAGCCCAACTTCAGCAGCGTATGTTGGTTCCTTACGTTGCACTGTCATCATCTCGCTCTCATTCCTGCAATGCAAAAATACCAGAGACGTTTACGCGTCATCAAAGACCTGGAGAAAATTTTGGAGGAGACGTCGTCCGCGGAGGCGCAATGGCGTAATACTCCCTTCGCTAATAGAAATAAACAGTTCATGAAGCGTTGGCGGCAGCAGCTTAAGAAACTTAATAAGTATGTTTTTATTATCATTAAAGTTCGATAAACGAATTATTTTTAAAATGTTTTGTAGGTCTAAGGCTTGTGCGGACGCTGGTCTTTTGGATGAGAATCTGATGCGCAGATCGTTGGACTTCTACGCTAGCTTAGCAGATTATTTAACGTGTTTGATGACGAACAAACGTCCGGGTCTTTTGGAAACGGGATCTATTAAGTTTCCCGTCAATCAACCGGCATCCGACGCCTTCTCTGCATTGCCCGAGTGGTATGTCGAGGACATCGCCGAGTTCTTGCTATTCGCCCTGCAGTAAGTGTTATCATTGATTCTAGTTAGCAGTACTCATTTAGTATATATTATTTTTAGGTACTTCCCAAAAATGGTGAACAAAAACTGTGACGGTCGCTTAATGACATGGCTCTTGGGAACGATCTGCTCTGCAAGTCTCGTACGTAACCCGTACTTGATCGCCAAACTTGTCGAGGTGATATTCGTAATTATGCCGGTCATTCAACCCCGTTGCAAGGACATGTTCAACATGTTCATGATGAATCCTATTTCGGAAAATCATCTCGTTAGCGCGTTAATGAAGTTCTACACGGACGTGGAGACCACAGGATCTAGTTCGGAATTCTACGATAAGTTCTCCATCAGATACCATATCAGTGTGATCATGAAAGGTAACATTGCTCACCTGTTTGATAGCCATGTTCATTACTAATTTGTTTTCTCCCAGTTTTATGGCATTCGCAAGTGCACCGGGCGGTTCTCATCAGCGAGTCCAGCTCCGGTAAGCAGTTCGTTAAGTTCATAAACATGTTAATGAACGACACCACATTCTTATTGGACGAGTCGCTCGAGTCGCTTAAACGCATTCATGAAGTGCAGGAGCTGATAAGTGACGAAGAGAAATGGGGAAAAATGCCGGCCGAACAGCAACAGTCGCGCATGCGACAACTAAGCGCCGACGAACGTCAGTGCCGTTCCTATTTAACGTTGGCCAAACAGACAGTTGAAATGTTCCAATATTTAACTAACGACATAAAGGAACCGTTCTTGCGGCCCGAACTTGTGGACAGGTTGGCCAGCATGTTGAACTTCAACTTACAGCAGTTGTGCGGCAAGAAATGCAACGATTTGAAAGTGCGCAACCCCGATAAATACGGATGGGAACCGAGGAAATTGCTGAGCCAATTAATCGACATTTATTTACATCTGGACTGCGATAAGTTCGCAGAAGCTCTTGCCAAAGATGAGGTACGTGCATATTTTAGTGTTTAATGTAAACTCACCTATTGAATATTACAGAGATCGTTCAGGAAAGAGTTGTTCGACGATGCGGCGGAACGGATAAAGCGTTTACAGATCAAGGTCGGTGCTGAACTAATTCAGTTTAAAGAATTGGCAGGGAAGGCGCACCAGTACATGGTGGCGAATCAAAAATCAGACGATTGGATGGCCGATGCGCCAGAGGAGTTCAAGGACCCACTCATGGACACATTAATGACCGATCCGGTGCTTCTGCCGAGCGGTTTAGTGATGGATCGTTCGGTGATCATGAGACATTTGTTGAACAGTAACACTGATCCGTTCAACAGGCAGCCTTTGACTGAAGATGAGCTTAAGCCTGGTAAGTTGAATACTTTGATTATTGAATGTTTGTTTGATTAGGCTTGTTTTAGTGGATGAACTCAAGGAAAGAATCAGGATATGGAAAAGCGAAAAATCGTCCAGGTCTTCTGATTAGTAAAGTAATTTTATGTGGTTCATTTTGAGAATTGTGTATTAAAGTAACTGTACTGGTTTTTATACTTTTGATAAAAATAAAAGACTCGAATCATACACAATATGTACGTTGATTACGTGAAATTTTTAACACAATATTCTCTAAGGCTGATAAATAAGGTATTAGATCTCAAGATTTTAGTTGCATTTTTCTTTATTTTGTCTGTTGATGAAATTGTAACTGCCATAAGACATTCTTTTCCGTTTGCAGCTAATCAGCTTTTATTGTTTTTAAATCTGTTGCAATGCTTTTTCTGAAGTGAACATTTTGTATGTATAATGTAATTCTATTTTTCTGGAGCAATAATTCCTACAATTAGATAAGAATTGAAGTTTATGATGAACTTAAGATTTCAATTTTCATGACAAAATGTTCACCAAAATATTTGTTGTACATAGTTTATATATTTTAGGAACAGTGAGATGTATAATAATTTAAAAATAAATTTATTACGAGTAATTTGTAACAAGTTTGGTCAGTTTACAATTGTGCAAGTTATTCCCAGAATTTAAATGTATTGAATTTTGTAAAATGATCAAACTAGTTTGAAATAAGAGATTTTTTATATGAGAATTAAATTGAGTAGATTGTAACCTTTATAGGTAAATAAAGTTTATATAAAATTTATTTGATTGTTAGATATTCCTAGACAACCAATATAATAATGTATACATTCTATTTGTCAAACTAATTTTTATGCGTCAATGTCACACGTAAAATCCAGAAAGTTATGCCCCTGATACAAATAATGCAAGAAGCCCCCCTTTTCGAATCAGAATGCGTTCTCCACGACGAAGTCACAGCAATAAACTTGGCTGACTTCAAAGGTAAATACGTCGTACTTCTGTTCTATGTTCTTGATTTTTCGCCGAAATGCACCGAGGAACTTGCACTATTCAACGACAGAATTAAAAAATTCCAAGAATTGAAAACGGAACTGCTGGCAATTTCCACCGACTCGGCTTACACGCATTTAGCTTGGACCAAAGGACCGAGAACTAATATTGAAATCGGCGCCATTGATATTAAATTAGTGACAGATTTTTCGAATGAAATTTGTTACGATTATGGTACCTTGTGTGAGAACAGTGGTACCGCTCATCGTGCGTTGTTCATCCTCGACCGTGATTTGATTGTTAGGTACATTTTATTTAATGACAGAAACGTTAAAAGGAATGTAGAGGAGGTGATAAGAATTTTAGAAGTCTTGCAAAAACATGACAATGAATAAACTTCGAACATATAATAGATGATATTATTTAAAATCTATTTATCAAAAATAAAATTAAAATATATTTAAAGACTTTACTTTTATAATAATATAGTAAATAAGGCTAATAAGAGTATATGAGTAAATCTAAAACATTCTATTATTCTATATATATATATATATATATATATATATATATATATACATACAGTGCACATAAATCACACAACAACACAACACAGAACGAATACATTTATCCAAAAAATACAAACTATAAATAGAACTTAGTCAATCTAAACTAAACATAAAATACATTATAATACAATTATTGAAATGGACAAGGTGGAATACTTTTAAGATCACCAATGTCCATATTAGCCTTTAATACTTTTTCATTCTCTCTCTGTTTTAGGTCATCTAGTTTCTTCTCAAATGACATTACATTTGCAGGATTTCCACCAAATAACTGCTCTTTAATCAGCTTCATTTCCATTTGTAAATTTTTAATACATTCTGTTTGTTTATCCATGATACTTTTCATATTACTGACTTCCTGTTGATAACTTTTCTCCTGCTGAACCACAAGTCTCAAAGCCCCAATTAACATTTGATTCTCTTGTTTTAATCGGCATATTTCCTCATCCTTGATCTTATCAATTAGTACAAGTGATTTTTTACTTTCTACAGAAGTGGTCATTGGGTTAACATTAACACTGACTTGAAAAGGTGAACTAGCACCATGCAATTCATTGTCTTTATTTATGTAACAGATTTGAAACATATCTGGCCCACTTTTAGGTAACACATTCTCTGCAAATGAAACAAATCAATTGTACATAGTTTCAAATGATGGAACTTACTTTTAAACACAACTTGACAACGTTTGTTGATGACTTTAGTGGGTACCCATTCAAAACATACATAATCTCTAACAGATGACCATCCCAGTTTGAATATCGCAATTCTGTCTCCGTCTTGTGGCACGTAATCTCCAAACTCAAAGTTAACAATCAAGTCTTCATTGCACGAATACTGATCCAAAATACTTGTAAATTCCACCTGAAAATTCACATGAGTCACGCAAAGGAATTTCTAAACATTTAACTTACGTTATGTTTCATGGAGACAAACGAATCAGAATCCATGACTTATATTTGAAGACAAAACGTCTATGACATAAAAAATAGGACAAATGCTTTAATGTTTACTTGGGAATAACAACAAAGAAATGACACATCACATAACTGACATCTATGTGTGGATATTCGGATCGAGAATTACAGAATTCTGTAAGTCGTTTCCACATGTTTTATATAAATGTAAAACATTTGAAGAAAATAGACGATAATCAAATACATTTAGAACAAAGCGTGTGCTTGTGAAGAAAAATAGCAAATTGTACAAAGAATGCGAAAACTGATTAATATCAGGCGTTTCCCAGCCGGAAATTTGAGAATAAACATCCAGCTGATGTGTGACAGTGGTGCCAACCGAAATCGACAGTCAGTCCTACGGAAATCATTTCGTTTCATCATAAACTAGAGGTAAAACTTAGATGTTTCATTTACATAAGTAAATCAGGAGTTAATCTGTAATCCATTTCCAGATTACCTTAATCGGGGGGCGTCAAATTATAATTGGTGATGGTTGTTGGGTTGGTAGCGTTGGAAAGTGTCGTCAACTCGGGCGAAATTCATCATTAGCTGTTTTTCAAAGCTGTTTTATTTTAATCGTTCGCAGCGTGAATTTCGTAATGCGGTAAGTGCGGTGTTAAAAATAATCGGCTGGGTCTAAATTTAAAACGGGTGCTGTCAGGTAACGGAGGCCCACGTAAATAATATTGTACCATCAATTGTGATTAATTAATTGTTGTTTTTTTTTCCTAAGACGCACAACGTTTCTTTGCAGGTTTCATTGCGTCGAGCTGGGTGAAAATTGCTGAGTGAAATTCCCGAGTGGAATTCCGCGCGATAATGATCGAGTGTTTAAACTAAAAATTCGATTTGGTGATTGTGCCTGGGCACAAGGGTAAATACTGGCGATTTAAAACGTTTGGTTAACTTTCAAATAACTGTCAGCTGTCACTGTTATTGCTATTGCTATTGTAAATATGTCTGATGATGGGCTCAGTGACTATTTTGAGGAACCTTCCATGGAAATTCAAATCAAAACTTTAATGGGCACATCTTTTGATATGAAGGTCTCCTCCACAGACACTATTGGCGACATCAAAAGGAAAATTTTTCGTGTTGAAGGTAAGCATGAACTCCAAAATTAATATTATGATGCAACAAATACTAATTCTTTCCAGTATTGACTAAAATCTTGTTTATTTTAATTAGTTAATCTGCTTGTTCAGCATTATATAATCATTAATGAGATTCAGATTCATACACAGTTATTTTGAATGTCCACTGTTTTTCCAATCATGTGTTTATAAATATTTTTTGGCCAATAATAAAAAGAACTTGCATAACAAATCATAACACATAGCTAAAAGGTCTTCATCAGTGCCTCTTGACAAATTTAATATTTATATAGTTTGTTGGGTGTGTTTTCAATAGATTTATCTTTGATTGTTAATTATTGGTTGTTGAACTTTCACATGTGTACATAAATAACCGTGAAATGCGACTATTAATAGAAAATAATTGGCAAAAATGTCAAGATAAATATTTATATTTTCGCTATTTGATTCTTACCTATTGTAAATATTTTACACATCAGTTTAAATAAAGTTGAAACATAAAATATTAGATTTTATTATATTATATTCAAAAATTTTGATTCAAGGCATAATTAATAATAATAACTTAATTGGTTGTTGAACTTAAAAAACAGTAAATTCCTGAATAATCTGAACTATAAATAGACCGTAAATATTCTAATAAATACTTTAGTTTTAGTGTTTATTTTTACACCGTATTTCAAGGTCGCAATTTATTACAATAAATTTTATTAATCGTTTGACAAAACAAGAAAACTAACTGCTTGGTAACAGAACATTACTGAATGCAACTATAACATTCATGTATAAATTTGTTCTGCATTGTGGCACACTTCAAGGCAACATTATCAATTTTAATTCGCCGATTAAATCACACATCTATTATAAAAGTAGCAGAAAAGATCGAAAAGAAACGTTGAAAGGTTTTTCACAATTAAACCAGTTTGCATTTACTATTTTATTTATTAATTGGCTGAGATCGTGGGAACCAATTTCGTAACGTTCATTCAGTCATTGTGCTATGAAGGAGAAACATTTCATTCATAATATTGTACACAATTTGCGTTTTGTAGCAACATAAGAATTGTCGTGGATACTGATAAGATTACCATCAAATAATTTTTAATTAAGATTTATATATGGTATAATGAGGATAATAGATTACTAGTAATAATTGTTTACAGGTGTTTTATCTGGGATTTTTAAAACGGGCGTGTCATTGTACTGGATATACAATCTTCCGTTTTTTGTACAATGTATAAAATAGTTCAGATTAGTGGTGTTTTTTGTCCATTGCATCGGAAATACGGGATAGAAGTTGAGTCACGGTTTTCAATTATGCAACGGCCGTGCCCGCATATGAAAACGATGCCGTGTCACCATAGCACGGAGATGTGAAACTTGTCTCGCTCACACACATACAAATTTAGAGGCGTACTCTTATTTTTATTTGGTTGCATCCAGTCACCACGTGATCCAACGTGTTGTTTTTCATTTTAGCTTTTTAACAAGTTCGTGCTGATAGTGTTTACAAAAAATTGTTATAAACATGTTTACCATATATAATGAGCAAAGATCTCTTCTACAAGGTTTGGATTCGTTGCAGGAATACCGATCTACCAACAGAACCTGATCTTCCAATCGAAGGAGCTGAAAGACACGTTCCGCATCTGTGACGCCGGCATCCGCAACGGCTCAACGATCTCTCTGGTGGTGTCGATGCGCGGCGGTCCGATCTCGACTCGTCGCTTGTCCGTCGCCTGCGATCACCATCTCGTTCTTAAAGAACTGAAGGAGTTATTGGAGAGCACCCGCGAAGAGCTCGGCGAGAAACTGTCGCCGGGTTCGAAAGTTTCTGTGCTCGTATTCAAGGAGGGCGACATAATCAATTTGCTGCGCGTGATCGAGAACGAGGACGGTTCGTACAGTCCGTACAGTGAAAAACCAATCTCACCGCCGGCTAAGAGACATCGTCACTACCATCATCATAGGCACCACCATCACTCCAAGGATCACAACCATCATCACCATCATCAACAGTCGCAGCCGTGCTCGAGCGGGATTCGGTCCAGGGTCAGTGGCGTCTTCGATCGGCTGGCCGAGGATGAAACGATGTCGAATAAGATCGACAGTCTCCGCAAGAAAATGGAAGAGCTGAACCTTAAGAAGCAAATGCGAACAGCTAAACCGGCTAAATCTGCGACCACAAACGATGATCAGACCCCTTCCAAAAGCAATCCTAAATCCGACACTAATTCCTCCTCATCCACAGTCACAACCGGATTAAAAGAAGCTGAAAAGGAACAAAAGGATGTGGACGAACTCGAGGCGATCATGTTCGGCGAGATTGCCGCCGTCGACCTCTCGCAAGCGAACAAGAAGTTTAAATTCTTGAACGAGTGCGCCGCTAAAATGTTGGACGACGTCGATCTGACCATATTCGAGAAGAGTTTTGAGGAGGACGTCTCTGAAACCGAGGAGATCGCTCTCAAAGATAAACATAGGACAAAGGTATTACATGAACATGATGTATCGAAAATATCGATGTTACATACTTTAAGGCTATGTAGTATGGTCTAAAATATGAAGAAAGATTTTAATGATTGTAGGTCCGCAAATACGTGATTTCGGAGCTTCCTAAGATTATTACATTGACATTGTACTCTACATACTTTTCTCACCATTACAAAGCAAGTTTTAAGGGGCTGTATTATCATCCAAAATATGTATAAAAGCTGGCATATTGATAGATTTTGGAGATACTGAGGGCTATTTATTTCTGTCATCTAGTGTATTTTTACTGCCAATCTTTTTCTTAATATTTTAATCCATACTACACTTCTTTAATGTTTGTAACACTTTTTTTAACATCCTGTCTATATGAAATTGGCCACCTAAAATCAGAAGTCACAATTTTAGCTAATTGCCACTTTTGATAGTTTCTAATGAAAAAAAATGTTTCCCATATTCTGATACACAGTAAGTAATTTTTCGGAAGATATCACGGGATCAAATACACCGCGCGTTTTTTGAAATGGATAATTTGAATCTATTTTAAAAATCAGAATATCAATGCGTTATATTGCAACAAATATATTACCAAAATAAGTTTTGATTATAAATTCGTTTTTGAAGACGGTCCCATACGTGTTCAATTGGATTGTAGTCAGGTGAACGCGAGGGCCAATGCATCCGAATAATGCCGTGATTTTGCAACGCCAAATTATAATCCTCGCACAGTGAGGTCGTGCATAGTTATCTAGAACAACCAAATTTGGTTCAGTTTCTTGACCAAATGAAATAATAATTGGTTAATGGTCTAGTCATGATATAAGCATTCATAGTTTCTCGGTTTAATATGAGCAACTTCCTGTGAATCTAAAGAAATTATACCCCACATCACCTTCAAAAGAAACAGTTTAAGCCGTGTTTTGCTCAAGATATGTCTCACCCCATTCATTCCTTCTTCAAATACTGATATCCGAGTGATATATAATTTGTACCTAGACTTTTCTGGAAACAAGACCAGCTTCATTCAACCTTTCCCTGATAATCTTACTATATGATATCAACGTCGACACGAAGCCTAGATACAGTGAATATTTGATTTTGTCCAGCAGAAATAATAAGGAAACGGTCCTGTCTTCTGCTCGTAACTCGCTGTCGACCACCACCAATTTGTCGATAACGATTCTTCGACTTATTACGCTTTATCAGACATTATACATTTGAGCTAGCTATTTTAAATGTGCAATTATAGCAGCAAAATCTTCACCACAAAATGCATTTTTTGGAAATAAAAATTGAAATAAAAATTTTACAAGAAATAAATGTTGTTTATTTTTGTCTGTTAACATATAATATATATGGAGTTGCAAATATTTAAATAATATCTAGAAAATTATCCACTTCTAAAGACGTAGAAGCAATGTATTTCAAGTCTGCCACTTAAAATGAAAAGTCATTTTTTAAGCCAGATTGTGGTACATTTTGTCCCAAAAAACAATGAAAAGTTGATGCATCAATGAGTTTAATAAGTTGTATACAATTACGATATTTTCAAAATATTCATTCGATTTACTTCAATTTTTTAAATGATAATTAGTGAAAATGTGGAGTACATTCGATGAAAAAATAGGCATGTTGACTAACTTCATGTAATATTATTACTGTCTACATAATATAATATTATATTATTATGATCGCTAAAAATCACGTAGGTTTAAAAAAATCATATTTTTACAAGTTATAAAATGCTTGTTAAATTGGATATGTATAATTTATATGTAAATTTTAGGCACGGCTCGCGAAACAGCCGTTAAAAAAATCATTGTACAGCGAGAGCGGCGGCGAGTTGTCGCATTCTCGCCAAAACTACGCACGCATCCACAAGAAAACCAAGGAACTACGATTGGGCGGCGTAGGTGATGGTCGTACGCGCGAACGCAGACCAACAACCCCTCCACTTAGCCTAGACGCCACCGCTAAACCGTTCGAACCTCAACCTTCCCTGACATTGCCAACGGACGAGAAGACCCTCGAAGAAGGTGACGAAATGAAATTACCACCCTTTGGGGAATCTCTAACTGTAAGTTAAATAAATTTGCAACAGTATGATGAATGAAAATCTATTAAAAACAGGTGTCGGCAAGGAATAGGGTACATTTAACTAGACTTGTGCTGTCCGATGGCGTTGAACGTCCGAAAAGCAGCCCAGATAGTATAGAATTGGAGGAGAATGCACAGGATTTGTGGGAGATACACGAACCGGCGACCGAACGGTTGAAGCATAGCGCCACATGCAAAGTGGGTGGACTTTTGAAGCAGCGTCGTCAGAGCGTCGACTACGGTTTCACCGAAGGTTTGGACAATCCCACCAACGTTAACAACGGTATTGATTATTGCAAAAACTCGTCTGACTTTGAGGTAACGTTCCATTCATTTAATTGAACAATCAGTTGATTAATAATGTGGTGGTTTAGGTATGCTCCGGATACAACTATCACATGCCGCCGTTCGTGTCGTCGCCGAGCGCGATACCGCCTCAGTACGCGCCCAAGGATCAAGGTCTATGCGACTACTACTTCAGCAGTAACCGGTCACCTTTGTACGGCAGGAAGAGTAAAACGACATCTGGTGGACAGGAGGATGTGCACCACGTGCCTGGTGGTCCCCTGCCCGAGCTTAACAACGACAAGTTCAACTTTTTGGGCGAGTGTAGCAGCATCCAGCGACTGAAAAACGACGAGTTCAGTGACAGTTTGTTTTCCGCGTGCGACGATATCGACATTGGTCTGTACGGTTATTATAATTTAGGGTGCACGACGGAGACAGCCGGTGACAAGCCGACGCAAGAGCAGAAGGACGAGAAGGAGGCCGTCAAGCTACCGCCAGTCGTCAAAAAGAAATCTCGTTGCGGCGAGTGCAACAAGAAATTGAACATAACGAACATATATAATTGCCGTTGTGGTAAGATATTCTGTTCGCAACACCGGTACTCGGAGGTGCATCGGTGCAGCTACGATTACAAAATGGAAGGTAAGAAGATCCTGGAGCAGCAGAACCCACGCGTCACCGCGGAAAAGGTCTCTAGGATATAAAATGGAAAAAGCAGTGCCTAACTATTGTATAATTTTCAACTAATGCTGTATGTCGATAAAATATATTTATATTTACACTGTCTATATTGTGCTTACTGTTGCAAGGAGTCAGGTGTATTGTTTTATTTGGTAATTTAGGTTGTTAAATTCAGGTAACTGTAGATTACACATTTCTTAGTGCTTCCTAATAATTAAATTTTAGTGATACCATTGATTTTTTTATTAAATTAGGCGATGCAGGACAATCCCTTATATTTAATACAATTTTCCATCGCTCTTGATTTAATTTTTGCTTTATTATGACGCTATATGGATTTTGTTGTTATTATTATTATTATATGAAGACAATAATCGTTTTTATTCGACGCCTATTATTTTTTACATTTTACTTGACTGAATCTCATGAGCCTAAATGTTTTGAATTTTAAGAAGCTGTTTTGGCTGTTAACTGTGATTTTATACACATGTAAGATTTATTATATTCACCGTTGTTTATTTTAATATTTCGGAGTATTAACGCAAACTTTTTCTTGCGATAACTCTCCGAAAATAATATTTATTTGCAGTTACTTGAATTGTTTTTTTTGTATGATATAAATTTTAATACCCATATTGGGAATGTATATTAATTAATTTTTTAACTCAATTATATTAAATATTTTTTGATTGTTCAGTATCTGACTAATTTTTGGTGAATGATCATTATCAGTTAGTTTATTTTATACTGTTCAAATGTTCCTAATGTAAAAGTAATGTTTGAACCGTCCCATAAAAATGTGTATAACTTTGCAAAAAATACAAAAAAAATTACTATGTGATTAGACTGTGTTAATAATTATAAACTGTGTATATATATATTTTAAAAATATAACCTCCTCTCCAAAAATATTGTGTTTTATTATAAAATCTTATTTAATAACCAGTTTTGAAATAAAGTTTTATTTTCATATTTAATTTTAGTGGTGAACTGATCTGTTGTCAAAAATATACGTTAATTGTGTCCATCTCTAGTGTTTTAAAATAAATGTTTCTATTGTTATACAACGATAGAAAAGTAGCGAAATCCAAAACTATAAAGACATAAATTTTTTGAAGTAAAAATTTACTTAAACTTGTAATTATGTTGGTGTTTAGTTTTTTCATTGTTTCTTTCGCACTGCCTAATGATTTTTTAGAATTCCATTAATGCTAACGCCAGAGCATTAACGTGCTAAATAATTTGACCAGTTTTATCATCAATGAAGTGTTAAGCTATTAAAAGCTCTAATCACACTTATATAATTTCAGCAAACAAAGACTATTTTTTGATTTCTCATTGAAATGTTTTACGACTTATTTCTTTATTTTACAAAATAACGATACAATTAATTATTGTTTCGAAGTTTTTGCCATTTACACAAAATTACATTGTGGCAAAATGAAATGCACCTGTTTAGCCACATTTCGAGTGTCATTTTCACACTCACACTCTGACTCAAACGTTTCGACGGCAAGGAATTCGATCAGATTTCAATATTATTCATTGTATTTTATTGTTTTGAATTTGTTTGTTTATATATGTAGTGCAATTTTGAGAGTCCGAGCATATTTTCTTTTAAAATTCATGTGTCACGAACGAAATGCGACACATGCGCATCGAACAGCCAGAAATCCGATAAAACCAACGTAGCAACGTCGGAGACGCGTTGTTGCCGTGGGAACGAGTGTTGTGCGTGTCCGGCTGTTACATTCACGTTTTCATCCGGTGGTTGGAAGATGAAAAATTTTAGGTGGTTCCAAAGCGGTTCCGACTACAAAACCTTTCACGAGTGCTTCGAGGTACAATAGTGAATCGGTCAGTATTTAAACAATTCATGGTTTTTATTGTTTTGACTGGCGGTCAGCTGTTTGAATAAAATTCGATTCGAAACATGAATGGGACCGTTAAATCCGCTCGGGGTTATTTAAAATACACTGAATCACTGTGTGGGTATTTTTAGGTACGATAACTGATATTTTACACATGTCATCAATTTAGCATTTAACGATTAATAATTTATTTATAAGGCGATCTTCGATGGTCACACGAATCAATTTTATTTGAACAAAGGTTGTTTTCTTTTGGTAGTTTTTGTAATTCATTGGGATACAGGTTTTTGTTTCGTTCTGGAAGAAGCTACTAATATGAAGAGAAAGTCTGGGATGTTAAGTAATTTCTTTGCTTTCAATGTCACTTTCTTTAAATGTTTGTTTATTATTAAATCTTCAATTAAAATTAATTATTATTATTATTATTATTAATTATGTTTAAGTGCATTTAACTCATGCACATTATTATATTTTTAATTAATGTGTCAAAAGTAAAGAACTATTCAATTTTAAATATACTTTTGAAATTTTCAAAGTCCACATTTCTATTATATGATGTGTAACAAAAACGTTTTAACTTAATTGATGCAACTTTTTAAATGTTAATTTTCTGATGTGTCTAATGATTATTATATCTAAGTTACCTAAGTGTTACTCCAATTAATCGTCCTTAAGGTTGTCCCCGATTATGCGGGCTTAAGCTTTACTTAGTGACAAGTAATGGTAACTGTTTTTAATACAAGCCATTCCTATATTTATAATTCAATGCCAAAATTAAATAATTTTAAAATTAATAAGAAGAAATGTCAATTTTATCAAATTATTTTCCTTGATTACTTATATTTTTTAATTAATTCTCTAAATTAATTAAAAAATTTTCTAATTAATAAAAATATATTAATATTTTTTTAAATGCACATTTTTATAATTATTTGATGTGTAACAAAAAACGATTAAATTAAAATATTATGCTTTTAGCAAATTATTATTGAATATAATCATTATTTCAATTTTCAAAAATATTTCTAAATACCTAACATTCAATCGTAGTCTATTAATCCCAGGAAATTTACATATAACCAGTTAATTTTCAACTGATATTTAATTGGTATTTTCACTAGTAATCAACAACACCGTTGTGACTCATTTAATTAATCTAAACGAGCTTCAAAATGCAATCGACCCGAATCTAATTACAAAAGTACATGTTTGCACACACGGACAAATTGTTAAAAATAAATTTTACCTTCGGCCCTGGCACGACCCCAAAAAATCATTTTGTCACATGGAAAAAAAAAATTCTTTGTTGTGTTAACGAGAAAATACTGGATTTCGAACGTTTTAATTTGATTAAGATACCAGAAATCGATTTGAAATGTTTGTGTGACAGCGAAACGCGTGTTCCGTTGAAGGCCGCAAATATTTAGGCAATAAACCTCCCCCGCAAACAACATACATATTTTTTAAGTAATTAAAAGTTCTTTCATTTGTCTAATATTCTTCTAAAACGTACTTGAAATTTACACTATTTTTAAAAGTTAATTGCCTACAGAAATAAAAATACATTGCAATGACACAATTCGATAGTGATTCGAAAATGTCTTCGTCGCTAATTATAATTGCCACGACAAATATTTATTTTATTACCGTCTGTTTGTGATGGTAATTAAATGTGTTTGCCCACTATCAAATTGACATTTTTCGTGGCAATCTCCTGTGCTTACTGTCTCCGGTCCATGCTAATGTTGACCGTGTACTTGACTTACTTGAATATCGAGTTCGGTCATTAGTTTACGTCAGTCTTTGCTACTTTTTCGGTATTTTATATAATACTTCTTAGAAGTGCAGTTTTATGGAATGGATTGTTTGATTTTTGTGTCAATCGTCAGAAAGGAGTTGCAAATTGGAAAAACACACAACCTGTTTTAATGCTGACTGATTTTAATTATCATGTTATCACAAGAAATAAACCACAATGAGTATCTCAAACCACTCGATTATCATTATTACATTTTCGGGTAAGACAAAATTAACTTTGGGTGAAAAAAACATCGGGATAATTACATAAATAACAAAGGCTTCCTTGGCATAACTATCGGGTTTTGATGCTTGCGTCACGATTTCACTTTACAGAAGTATGTCGATTGAATGGGGTGCACCTTGAACAGGAAAATGTTAACAACGATTTGTTCTAACGTTTCGTAATCTTTCGCCATTCATTTCCAACATGTTTATCGAATTTCAAATAAAAAGAGTACAATTTTATCCAGTTTTATTAAAACATATTTTGCTCTGCTATTCATATTTCAGTTTGTGGCTTGTCAATCGTCTGTCTTAAATATTTACGTTGGCTAGAAATGGATCAGAAAAAATTGGGCCACATAAACATTAAAATTAAATCTGATGGGATGTCGAACTCTGGAAGGATTCGGATTGCACCAGCTAGATCAAAGAATTTTTTTGCTTTGGAAGTTTACAGAATGTTGGAGTTAAAATAATACGTTGAACTTGTCCAACTGTTTAATATACACGCTCATATTTTATTAAGTTATTTTCGTATTTCTGTTTCGTACTTTTTTAACAATTTTTAAATCACGCAATAAAATTATGCTGACTTAATCTTTTATATCAGTCGAATGATTACTTATCTCATCGTATTTTTCCTCATATTTTAAAAGATAAATGCTGCTTGTTTCCATATTCTAGTATTATAAATTTTTGTAATTGTGAATGTTATTTTAATATTGTTGCTTTGGATTATGTCCAAAGTGGCGGTCATTTTATCCACCGCACCGCAACACTTCGCTTCTTTTTTATTGTACCCGTACAAAAATACTGAACGTTGACGAAAATAAACCGAACCGTGAGTCCAATAAAAACCGCTTTGTCTTATCTTTGCACTTTTTATCTATTTATATCACTTAATCGCTTCATAATCGTTCAAATCGAAACAATGGTAACGGACATTTCTATCACTTTCGCGAAATAATCGCCCACAGGCTTTTGGCATTGACGTTAGTCAACAAATTTCAGAAATCAACCTTTTATTGAACGGCTCACACGTGTAAAACATTTCTTTTTATGTGAATTCCCGTTGCCACGTTCGAATTGGATAATGGAAATCGATTGGAAATCCCTTTGAAACGGTTAATTCTGTCCTGAGTAACAGTCTAAAAATACGTCGATAATGCGGTTTATCGATTATTAAGTAATTCTGTTGGCACAGAAATGCACCAACAATGAGTTATGAAAGTAAACGTTTAAGTTTCAAATCCCGAATAATAAGATTCAGTCGTAAAACATTAACGGGAATACCTATGTCTCCCGTGATTTTTTCGATGACTCGTGTTCTGAAAGTTAATTGATTTAATTGGGAAATCCTGAGTTTTAATAGTTTTATTAACTAATGACATTATACATATTACAAAGTGTAATTCATTAATTACATTTCATTATGTCTGTTCTAATCATATTGTCATTCCGTGTTTGAATTATCGAAGGACAAGGTAAATGCAACTGCAATCGTTTTATGTCATCATACTCTTTCTCTTTCCTGTTTCACTTTCTTTTACTATTATTGTTTTACCTAATTTATTTATGCTCATGAACTGATACTTTCTGTTAATTAATTTCTACTTGAACAAACAATTTTTATCTGTTAGGAAATGATAAAATATACATTGCTCACTGTAAGGACATTTGGATATGTGATAATTATTAGAAATTAAATTCATCAAAAATTATTTCTTGTACAAACAATTTTTAATATTATTTTTAATATTTCAAGTAGGACATGATAAAATCATGTGGTAACAGCTTTTCATTACATTGTTCTTTGTTTATATCAATTAGTTTTCATTCTTACATACAATTCTTCATATTATTTTTAAAATGTCTAAATATTTTTAAAAAATCCAAAAATATACTTTTTGATATATCGTAATATTTAGATATAATTATCAGAAATGAACTTTTATTCATTAGTTTTTTATGGTACAAATAATTTTTCGTACTATTTTTAATATATCATTTAAGTAATGATGAAATATAGTTCTTGTTGTATTTTTTTTTAGTTATTAAAAAAAGTTTTCATTACATTGTTCTTTGCCAGAAATAATTTTCGTTTTTACTGTTTATTCATGTTATTTATTACATAGTTCTTGTTACTTGTTACTGTTTTTTAGTTTCTACACAATGTTTCATTACATTGTTCTCCGGCTGGCATAATTTTAGATATAATTATTAGAAATTGACTTTCCCGTCGTATCAGCGGAATTCCTGATTCATAATTATTATTAATTTTCTGTGAAACGGCGTGTCTGGTCAAGTCTCCAATTTGTTTATTTACCATCCGATCATCCCGTAACAACAAACATATCCGTGAGTCACAGCGGCGAAAAGGTCACTGCAACATTTACCACCGATGTCCTTGCATTCGTCGGCTTCCTTTTAGCGTGAAAGAGGTGCAGCGCTTGCATAACACCCGAACCAGTTTTCGTCCATCTATTTTCTCCCCATTGTACGTTCGCCGCGTCGTGACGCAAGGCGTCGTTAATCGGCCACGGTCGCAAATTAATGCGAAATGGGTTATGGACGTTTTGTTAAAATTAAAAACAACAATCGACAGTTCGTTTTAAATAGTTGGCAACTAATATTACATACGTGTTTAAAATAAATTAGATATTGTTTTTTAATTAAGATACGGATTTGTCGTATAATTTTATTGGGGTGTTTGTCGCAAATGTTGATCAACAACTCGTACGTACGTTGTTACGGTGCGTCGTATAAACAATGCGCGTAAAACTTTGACCTAAATCGTCACGAATTCGCCTGTAAAACCCATTATCAATTAGTTAATGTTGAATTAATCTTGTTATCTCTGGTTCGAGCGCTTTGAAATGCACTTTTTTAAATATGTTTATAATACTTAATTACAATATAACAAACGATTTAGATAAATATTGTATTAATGTTTTAATAACAATTAGCCAAGAGATTAGACGTAAAAAATTGTTTATATTAACGATCGATTTTTGCTCTTATCAGTGGTTTTATTACAGATAATCGCACCGTCTCGGGCAGATCCACATATTCGCTGAAGAGGTGAACGCGAAACGGAAACTAATTGTATTGTTGACTTGCTGGAGGGAACAAGTAAAAATACAAGACGAAGGTGAGAGGGAAAGAACGAAAATATCGTCTTCCTATGTCAAATAGTTGTCCAATAAGTTCAATTATTTGTACATACCATATATACAATCATAATATTTGAATTTTTCTATTAAATCTCCTCGTCATAAAAATGTATCATTAATAATACTTTCTGTTTATGTTATGCATTTTCAAACAGTTTATTTCTTGCTATTTTATAAAATTCTATAATCTGGTCTCGACCAAGTGAAAAGACTTGAGATTTTCAGTCGTCCATAAACAAAGAGATCACCATGGGAAAGGCTGACGTGGCTGCCATGCCCTTACATCACAACCAAAACGGCGGCCTCCACTTCTACGGACCTCAGGGATGCAAGCCACTGTTTAGACAGTCTCCACCGCCAGAGGCGAACGGAGCCGACCTGGACCTGCCGCAGGGCATGGAACTACTCGATAACCAAGTGGCCGGTCATATGAACGATGGCAAATCCGTGGGTGAGTTGTAAATTTAAATAAATAATTGGCCGGCGGTTTAAATGATTGATTTGTGGCGGATTAGCATCGACAGGTGTCGAGATAACATCCCGTTTCATTTGTAGGAATGATCAGGCACGGAGGAACGGTGCTGAAACCAGCATTCAAAAAGGAATGTCACGATAGGGAGGAATATTTCTATAAGGAGCTGAAGGACACGGTGGACCGAACACTAATCCCACTTAGAGATTTGGTTCCGAAATTCCATGGCACGGCTGAGGTAACGGTCAATGGACGCTCGCTTTCGTGCTTGATACTTGAAGATCTCACCAAGGATTACAAGGAACCATGTATCATGGACATCAAGATCGGCAAAAGAACTTGGGACCCCAACGCCAATTACCAGAAGATACTCAATGAAAAGGTTCGTTATTATAATAATTATTATTAAATGAAGCTATTACTGATTTGTTTGTAGATGAAATATGCTGATTGTAAAAGAGACTTGGGATTTTGCATACCCGGCTTCCAAGTGTACAAGGTCTACAACAACGAACTGATTAAATACGGCAAAGATTACGGAAAAAAACTTGATAAGGATTCCGCTGTTGATGGTAAAATACTCTTAAATATAAGGCAAGTTACAAATATGAATTTATATTTTGTTTATAGCGATCAAGTTGTTTTTGAACGCAGACAGAGGTTTCTGCAGAAGCTTGATAGTACAAATACTGGCGTCACTGTGGCGCATCCAACATTGGGCACGCAACCAACGAAGACTAAGACTGTACTCCTCATCGATTCTTCTGGTTTACGACGCCCGACGATTGAGAGAATGCATCAAAAAAAACCTAAAGTCAACCTTTAAACTGCAACGGAAAAACAGTCTGTACCGTCCAATGAGTCTTGCAGTTTTGAACAACGGCATGGAACGAATACAAACCGGTTTTAGTGGACAACTAACGCAAGACGGTCCGATCCTCAGATCACCTACATCACCAAAAATCGTCGATTTTGAAGTGCCCAATCCGGTAAATAACAACAACACGTGGCAAAAGTCGATCAGGCATTTAAAGAGGACACATTCCTTCCAAAACAACTACGACAAAGATGTGCAGAACAAAAAGCAAGATTACACGTATATGCTGGACGAGTTGTGCAGCGATCACAAGTCGGAATGCTGGGCCACGGTGAAGATGATCGATTTTTCGCACGTTTTTTCAGCAGAAAATTGCGATATTGATCGTAATTATTTGGACGGTGTAGATAATCTTGTTGCGATCTTCGAAGATTTCCTTATTGAGAGTGAATAAAATTCAATTTATTGGCTGTGTTAAGTGTTATAGAATTTATTTTAGATTGATTTTTAATCACTCCATTCTTTACTGTACGCTTTAATTTTCTGCTCTCTCCGAGAGGATGGTTTCCGTCAGTATTTAAATTTTTAAAGAATTGTAACATTTGGATACTTTAATAAATGTATTTCATATCACAAGGCTTTTAATGACCTCGGATAACAGTTTCGTTAAAAAAATACATCAGTAAAACAAGAAACGAAATATTTATTTAAATATAGTAAACAAAGTATACTCAATAATCCATTAAAGTTTCTCCTTTACCATCAATGTGCTTCTTCCAAGCGGAATAATTCTTGAACCATTCGGCCCTATTAGAACCTTTTGCAAAGTTCTGGAGCCAATACTTCAAGCTAAAAATTAAAAATATTTAGACTCCAAACTTTTTAACATAAACCCCTAAAAATCGATCTAAGGACTAGGACTGGAAAGAGGTAAAATAAAATTAACCATTTCTTAAAAATTATTGTATATAACACAATATAAAAATATAAATATAATTTTAAATTACTTGTTGTACTTATAGTATCCCTCTCCTGTTTTGCATCCAAGTTTGCCTTCCTTTACAAGTTTGGCCTGTGACTGGCATGGTTCAAAGAGCGGATTATCTGGGAACTTCTTCGCCCATCCTGACATAATGGAATTAGTGGTGTCATGTCCAACATAATCAGCCAATTCGATCGGTCCCATGGGATATCCGGCTCCCAATTTCATGGCTATATCAATATCCCTCGCAGAAGCGTCGCCCCGTTCCATCATCCTTATAGCTTCGGCAATGTAAGGAACTAGCAATCTGTTAACGACAAATCCAGGGGTGTCTTTGCATGTGATGCATGTCTTGCCCACAGCTTTGCCCCACGACATCATCGCCTGGTACGTTTCTTCCGATGTTTGTGGAATTCTCACCACTTCCAACAGTTTCATAACTGGTACAGGGTTAAAGAAGTGTAAGCCTCCGAATCTGTCCCTTCTTTTGGTCACAGAGGCAATTTCCCCAATGCTCAAAGAGCTGGTGTTGGAGGCGAAAATTGTTTTGGCTGGGGCAGCCTCGTCCAACGCCTTGAAAAGCTTGTGTTTCACAGCGATGTTCTCGACTATAGCTTCGACGACCAGGTCGGCGTCTGAAACTGAAGCTGACGGATCCGTAGTGCCTTTGATGCGTGATTGAGTTTCGCTGATAAATTTTTGGGCTGCGGTTGGGTCATCTTTGTATAATTTTTTGGCGACTCTTGAAACATTACTTCCAATATTCCCCTCAGCTTTTTTTAACAATTCCGGGTTTACTTCTACCAGTGTTACATTGTGGCCAGTTTGTGCAGCCACCTGTGTTTTGAGTAAATGATTAATTTAAGTTAATTGGGTGATATTTAGGGTTTATTACCTGTGCAATTCCTGATCCCATTAATCCTCCACCAATCACTGTAACGTTCTTTATTGCATTATAGGTGGTTGAGGTGGACAGACCCCTTCTGATTATGCTGAATGTAGCCATTCCTGACATATTATTACAGTTGAAAGACAGGACTGAAACCGGGTCTACAAGTGAAATTAATAAGAAAATAAGCGAACGAGGTCAAAGTACAAAGTTTGGGTAAATGCACTTGTTGATAACTAAAACCGCAAAATCAAAAAAATCAATTTGTTTGGCAAACAACTACTAAATATTTAGTTGAAAAGTTGACAGAAGTTAATAATAAATGTAAAACTTTGATTTGAATTTAGAAAATTTGTATTCGGTTTATTAATCAATTTATAATAAAGACCGATTGTTTATAATGAAAATGTTTACAACGAAATATACAGTAATATAGGAAAATAGCGTTATATGATAATTTAAATGAGTAAATAACATTAAAAATTACGTGAAAAATAAAATCTATACAATTCGAATGTGTATTTTGATCATTATGGAATATGATCACTAGGAACTTTGACAGATTCCAATATGTCCACTTTCTCGAAAATGTTACTTATCTTACCGCGAAAATGGTAAATGTTATGAAAGGAGTGCTGGTTAAATGGTAATTTTATTATTTTTAATATACTGATAAAATATATTTTTTATATAACATAGAACTTGCTGGCTCTTGGTTTACTGTATTTTCAGATTTTATATCATTTATATATTCATTCTATTTTCTATTTGGTCGTTTGTTTCAACGTAAAAAACACGTAAAACAAATACTTCTTTTTTTAAATCAAATCATGGACTATGGAAACCTATTTATTTGTCAAGTGTTGTATCTTTGAATTAGGTCTGGGAAAAGTAGTTTATAGAAAACCGGTGTGTTTTACATGATGAATATTGTAAATATTCCGCATTCTCCAGAATCTCGACTGTGCTTTTCTTATTTTTTTTGCAAATTACTTTTTTCTAGTTACACTAACTTTATGCATTTTTACTTGCTATTTTACATTTGTTTATTTATTTACAGTGATCAGGCTATGAAACAATTCTTGTTACATTTGGATGAAACTTTAAAACTAGGAAGGAAATTTATTATACAAGATCTGGACGAGAATCATCTCTTCATTTCTGCCGACATTTTAGAAGTTTTGCAACAGAAAATCGACGATTTGATGGACCAAATTAGTTTTCCACTCGCCGAAAAAGGAAATTAGTCAATTAAAGTTCCTTTCATTATTCTTATATTAGTTAACAGCATTAATCAAAAATGACCATCTCCAAAAGTATCCTGCGATCAAATCGCTTGAAAGAGCATGACAAACGCAGGATTGTTGATGAAAGCTCGCGCAAAAGGCGTCAGCGAAAAGTCATGGAAATGTTGGAATCAGACAACTACCATGACGACCCGCATGCAGACCTTGTCATGAGCAAAAAAATCCCGAAATTCGATGACAATCTGGAGCAACGAGCGACTCGCACTAAGAAAAAAGAACGGACCGCCGATTATTACCAGATCAAGTTCAGGAAGAACTTCCAGCAACTTGTGGAGGAGGACAGGGTGGAAGCAGAAGAAAACAGCAGGCCGTCATATATGGACGCGCAAATCGAAGATTCACAGTTGCCACCGAGGCATTTTTGTGCAGTTTGTGGATTTTTGGGACAATACAATTGTCTGGTTTGTGGGACCAGATTTTGCAGTGTTCGGTGTCAGGACACACATGCGGAAACGCGTTGTCTCAAATGGGCAGCGTGATTTTTATATTTACTTTAAGATATCTGTGAGGCATGTTAGTTTAACTTATAGCTGATGTTATATGTTATGGGCAATTATATATGTATTTTCAGATAAATGACTTCTTTGTTTAATATTCCTGAATGATGAATGATTCAATATTAAGAATGAGTATGGGATAGAGTGTTAAAAACTATGAAAATTAGAAGGAATTTGTTTCACAAATTTTAAAAATATTTTCGTAAACTGCCATCTATGAAGTAGTAGATATACCAAAAGTTGCATCAAAGAATACAGATATCTTTAAATATTACGGAGTATGTCCCGATATTTTGTACATAATTTTTTTTAATAGTTATTTTTACATAAATATTTTTAAATCGATATGTACAAACAACATTTTAAAAACAATGCGACAAAATTACATAATTTGTCAATGGTTGTTCTTCGATTATTATCTAATAAAATTCCGGATCGTATTCTACAACGTCAATGTCAAAAGTGAGGTTAAGTCAAAAAATAATAATGTTTAATCCTTAAAAAGTAAACTAAAAACAATCTAATTTAATTACACCAACACCGAAAACCTTCATTAAAAGGAACTGGTAACACAAGAAAGCAAAACAGACAAAAAACGGCAGCTTTAGCGATGCAAGAAACATCAGAAGCAGATCAAAAATTGATTTCGAACGGAGATTCGAAAGACAAGCCGAAAATCCCACAGAAAACCTCCGGATTGATGAAAGTGTCCAGTTACTTTCTGGCGCTGAGACCTTGGTCGTTAAGTGCGAGTCTTATGCCCACTTTGTTGGGCTCCACAATAGCATACAAATATCCAGGTTCCCAGGATTTTAACTATCTAACTTTGATCCTCACATTATTTACCGTCGTCTCAGTACATGGTGCCGGAAATGTCGTTAACACCTACTTCGACTTCGTCAAAGGAATAGACAATAGAAAATCAGATGACAGAATTTTAGTGGACCACATTCTATCTAAAGATGAGGTTGTATCACTCGGAGCACTTTTGTATTTTGCTGGTTGTGTAGGATTCATACTACTAGCAATGCTGTCGCCTGCGAAAATGGAACATCTAGCTCTTGTTTACTTTGGAGGACTGTCTTCTAGTTTTTTGTACACTGGAGGTATTGGTTTTAAGTACATAGCTTTAGGCGACGTGTTAATATTAATTATTTTCGGCCCTATTTCCGTACTGTTCGCGTTCATGTCGCAAACTGGACATGTTGAATGGGCCACAATGTATTATGCTATTCCTCTGGCACTAAACACTGAAGCCATCTTACACAGCAACAACACCAGAGATTCCGGAGCGGATAAAAAAGTAGGAATAGTCACTCTGGCGATTTTAATAGGACATACCGCTTCGCATGTTTTATACGCGTTTTTACTCTTCACCCCGTACATAATGTTCTTTGTTGCCTCCTTGAAATTCTCGAAATGGTTCGTTTTGCCCCTCGTTACGCTACCGGGTGCATTTAAAATCGAAAAACAATTCAGATCAAACGACATACAAGGTGTACCCAAGAAGACCGCAAAATTAAATTTGTTTTTCGGCGTCCTGTACGTGCTGGCGTGCAGTTTGGTCCCCACGTTGCCGTATATAACGAAAAGATAGATATACGAGGGCCTCCTATTAGTGTTTGTTACTGTTAAGTTATTTTATACTGTTCTAAATAATTTTATACACTTCTCTTGAATGCAGTGTGCAATTTTGATTTGCTCAAGTTACTTATATTTTATTTAAACAACTAGGAGGGACTCGGATATAGCAGCGAATCTCAATTTTTTGTTGTTGTGTAATGGCCTAAAGTTTTTCGTTGGCTCGACATCACTAAAAGATACCAAAATGGTTGCATGTTACACATATCATTGTGTTAATTCTATTATATTTGTAGTTGCAATAGCCAAAACTGAAGTTGATTAGCACTAGTACAACTACACATTAAAAACAATTTTATTTTTAGCTATTGTAGTGGAAAATGTAAGTTATCAAATTAGAAAAAATATAATTGAGTCACTTAACGAGCTTTGTTGTGGTATCAACTAATTATTGTTAACTGTAAGAGATTTTTTAAAGACAATAATTGTATCAACAGTAAAAGGTATTTAAAGACTGTTAATAGTAATCAATATTAAATTACTGTATTGTAAACAATGACATTCTTAAATCTAAAACTGAAGTTTGAATTGTTGGTATCTTTTAAGTAGGTAATCTAGTTGTTAAGTATGATTTAATTTTTTACCAGTATTTAGTATTTATTAAACAATTTAGTAAGAGTTTATATATGTATATTTTATGTAAAGAACATTTGTTTCTAGTAAACAATTTAATTTGTTTCATTTTGTTTTATTGAATGCGATTGGAATAATAGGATGGCTTTTGTACAAAAATCATGTAACAGGCTAAATTAGTACTGAATAGACGCGGATATTTTCCTAACTAGATTTTAGAATTTAAACAATCTTCCACTAGTTTTAAGAAGAATGAATTACTCGCACAAATTTTGGAGACAATTGCTGTACTCCACAATTTGATTAAAAATGAGGACTCGAAAATGGATGATTCCATAGGATTTGTTCCGGTGGACCTTTTACAATTTTTTAATTATACAAACAAGAGTATAGTTATAGTTTTGTTATGAGACGTATAAATGAATATACTGTGGAAAAATGAAACAAACGAAAACCATCGGTATCACAAGTTTCAGCAAATTACCTCGATATAGATTTAAAAAGAACTTGATGCTTGTGGTATTGACATGTTTTCAGTAGAAGACCCCCCAGTGTACAATAAAACTGAATATCAAGACAATAATTTAAAAGTCTGGAACGATATCATCACTTATATATATTTAAAGGCGGTGTCGTAAAATTTTTTATGTTGTTTATGACACCGTCTTTGGTTTACTGAAATTTATTGGAATTTACCAATATTTAGGTACACAAATTTAGGGACATGTTTTTTGTAATAGGGTGATATGCATGTGTAGGCAGCTTTTCAACTTGCGAAACATATCTTTCAAAAAATAAACAAAATGATCTTATGCAAAAAAATTATGAATAAATAAATTTAGTGTACTGTGTTTTTATTTTATCTATACATGTCATTACACTGTTCATTTCGATAACCAATCGAGGATTCATTGTATTTTTATCAGTTTTGGAAATTATTCTGTCGCGTCGTTACTAAACAATTTATGTTATAATTAGTACGTAAATAAGAGATCGATGGTTTTATTCGTTATAAATAGTATGGCGTGAACGCAAGGAAACCTTTTCAACCCCGACGATACGGTCACAAAAATAACATAATATGACGCCCAACATTTTTCCAAAGAATTCCTTACTAAATCGTACAAAAATAACTAGTTGTTCAATTCAATTTAGATAAAAAGTATTTATATTATTTTTTGTAAAACTGACCTTCCTAAAGAAAAATGAATGATTAATATCGGTCATATGTTTTGGGCAAAGTCAGCATTTTTCCCTTGGATTAAATTGCCCAACGTGCTATCAAATAAGAAAAAAAAATTGATACGATCATCTTCCTCTGCGGACAAACAAAACGTGACGAAACGTCGGGTCCAAATAAAAACAGACGTACTATTAATAGTCGGGCACATGCGACATTGGACGAGATAAAACCAAAAACAGAAGCAAACCGCACGCTTCTTCTTGCCGAATCACTCTTTCATCACAACCAATTTCCAATCCGTTCGGACTAGAACGCATTGCATTCAACGTTGCGCTCTACTCCGATCAACACGCTGCGATCTCCGTTTATTGTTCGTTGTGAGTGAATTCATTCAAGATGGCATTCCTTAAAAGTATTTGGAAAGTTAATTCCAAACACCAAAGTAAGTATTTGCGTTATTTTACTTACAATTAGAAAATCACTTGCATCATTCGTTAATTTGCACCAACATGCAAATCACTAATAATTTAATTATCAATATTTTGTTTTTACTCTTAATTGGTGGTGGTTCAAAGTTTAAGTCAAAATTGGTGCGTAATTAAATGCTTTTGAATCTATTTTTCTATAGCATAAATTAATTCAAGTATGTAAATGTTGATCAGCTGGTTGGTGTATTGTGTGATGAATGGATTGGACTGACGCAGTGCATGAAAGACTTCCTCGATGTTAATTTCACGGTCACCATAAAGATTTTATTTATGTATTATACCTCGAATATACTAATGGTAAAATATCGACGCTGTTTTATATTTAAAGGCGGAACTATTCGAACCGAATACAGAATTATGTATTGGTGACGGTTTTGAATATAAATAATATAATAATAATTTATTTACAAACTCAGATTTTGCTTTTACGAAAATTTTATTTAAATTATGCTTATGCTGGCCAAATCGTTCTAAAATGATGTTTCTGGACACAATTGCATTTATTTATAAACACTTGTATAAGAATAAAAGAAATACAAATATGAACATTTATAAAAAACATTGTTATTTTTAAGTTTGAGATTTTATAATAATTTGTTGTGGTATTGAACATCCGTAAAAAGTTATTTAAAGTGATGAACATTTTAATTAACTCACGTGTTTTTATTGCATAATCGAATAGTAATATTCCGTGAACAACTATTAAAAACGCTTAATAAACGTTTTACATAATTATTATGAACAAAAATTAGACAATGTCACATTACAGTTTTAATTCCTCAACTTGAGTAGTCTTTGTCTTTCACAAGTATCTTTTCGTGCCACCAACGAGAATTTCCAGCTCTAAATTTAGAAACAGTGCGGGATTAATGATATGCGAGTTCTCCTTTGACGGTCTTATCATCGTGGTCAAGAACATCGGATTGAAAGACTGGCATAGAGCCAAACGAACTCCGAAATCGGGAACAATGCTTAATTAAATCGGGGCGTTTGTAGTTGCGGTTATCCTATAGGAATTGTCATCCCGGTTATGTTCTGCTTTCATTCTGTTCGGGGATCGTTTTAGTAGAGTGTTTGGGATTGTAACGCTAGTAACACACGGTCAGGTTGCATCAGAAATCTCGTTGCGAAGAAATTGTCTTGACGTCGACGATTTGCGGAATTGCCACTACGATTCGGTTTTCGGTTGCAAAGCGAATACGAAAAGAGAAAAAAATCACCGTTTGTAATTGCTAGAGTTACTTAATTTACAGCGGAGAAATTTACGTTCTATTTATTACATATTTCTCAAGTCGGATTATCACTACAGCCTTCGATAAAAAGTGAAACATCAAATTAAGAAACTGTAGCAATTGCAAAACGACCTTAAAGTTAATCAAAACAATTAGTTTTAACCTCTGGAAATATGGAAAACAATTAACAAACGTATTCGACAATGTTCATTCTTGCGTTTAACTTTAATTGCGTGTTGTTAAGGACTTTTTTCTTTTTTAGTCAATAATTAAGTCGCAACTGTTTGAGGAATACAAATTACATAAACAATCGAATGTTAAGTAATTCACACCTAAAACTAAATATTTACAGGACGCTAATTAAATTATTAAACAAATAGTTTGTACTTGAGCTTTAAAAGTTATGACTTCTAGACAAGTGTGCTTGTAAACAGTAAATTTTTGCTTTATGGCTACAAAATTATATGGGAAAATGTATTAATTCATATTATTATTATTATTATTATTATTATTATTATTATTATTATTATTATTATTATTATTATTATTATTAATCAGTTCTAATGTTGTAATAACCTTCGACGGGCACACGAACGCATCCAGTCAAAACATGACCACACAACTACGTAATAGTATACAATCAATAGTAAATTTCTTAAATTATCCATACGATTATGAACTTTCGAATTAAAAATTTATTTGACCTATCTTTTCGGCGACGTTTCGAAGTCTTATCGTTTGACCCACTTGCAAGTAATGCGCAAAATGTGCTGTGTATTCTTCTTTACTTTTATTTTTGTTTACAATTAGTCATGTAAATATTTAATGTTTGGACTTATAAACTAAACAATTTCAATCATCTATTAGAATGTTTTAATTGAATAATAAACATTGAGAGTAATTTGCAAATTAATTTTTAGAACTCTCTGAAGAGTTGGCGCTCCAGAATGCGAAGGAGCAGCTGGAGTCGGACCAAATGGACGTGAGCGAAGACAACGACGTCGTTACATTCAAATTAAAATATTTAGGTACGTATCGATGGAAAATTACAATATGCAATCTGCGATTTCGATATTAACACTGACAATGACCTTTCCATGTGAATCACAACACTGGCACGACTTGGTACCAAAGCGAACTGCTTGTTTGTTACGAAAAATCGTTTATTTTACATTAGATAATATTCTTGGGAACTGTTAATGATGCGGCTTTACAATAATAAAGTTTTACTGGGAATTAATTTGAATAAATTGCAGGCAGCACAGTAGTTGAAAAAAATACAGGCGATAGCGTTAGTACCGAGGCAGTCAAAAACATCATCAAAACATCCAAAGCCGGAAAAAAGATACAGCGGGTCAACGTCAACATAAGTGTGAAAGGAATTTCCGTGTGCGATTTACAAGGAAACGACATCCTAAAAATCTCCATCTACAGGTACATGTTATTTATAAACGCGGAATCAATATCGGGTCTCTCAACTCGAAAAAATCTAATTAATTTGCTTTCAGAATTTCGAACTGTTCGATGGATCCGACGCACAAGCAGATTTTCTCGTTCATTTCCACCGATGAAAACGAAACGATGGAGTGTCACGCATTCCTTTGTTCCAAGAGAAAAGTAGCGGAAACTGTGACTTTGGCTGTCGCGCATGCTTTTGCCACCGCATTTGAAGCTTGGAGACACCAGCCTGGTGTCATTGAAGCTAAAAATAATACGATTAACACAGGGTCAACCTTTGCACAAATTGAAACGCTGCCGGTTGTTGAAATTAGCAAAAATGAGGAGAAAATTGACATTAATAAACTAGTTAAGGAAGATGTTTTGATAGATTTTGACACAGATATTAAACCCAGCAATGACTTGAACTTCTTCAGCAAACAATGGGTTAGTTATAAAATATATTTTGTAGAATATTTTATACGAGTAATCAATTTGTTTTAGGTGCTTTTTGAGGATGAACCTCCAAAAACCTCATTCGGCAGAACTGATCTTATAATGGCTTGACTTCATTTTCAGAAATGGATTTTAAGCATAATTTTTTATTATTATTTTGATCTTTTTCCATGTTTTAATGGTAAAAATTGGTGATAAAATGTGAGTGAAAAATGAATTAGTGAAAAATTTGTAAATTTTGAATTTTGAACATGTGACATATTTAACATTGAAAACTTATGTAACAAATGTTTTAGTGTAAGTTTTACTGTCTTATTATTATTATGAAAAATAAATAAACACTTTTGTGACTAATTCTTGTGTTTATGTGCTTAGTTTGTGTTTATCAATTCCCTAAGGAAATGAAACATAAATTCCCGTCGTTCTTGGAAACAAACTGGTTAAATATAAATTAAAACCACTAATTACCCCCGATAAATTACCTCTCCGACATAAAAAACATACAGTGGCAAGACTCTATTAGTTATTCCTCGTGTTTCGTCCGTTCTCCACTCCCAACAAAGGCTCAGGGCGAGAATTATGAGCCGGAATAAATGTAGCGCTCTTAAACCGTCGTAATCGTCGGTTTTTTCCTTAGTAATGAATTTCGCTGCTTTCAAAGGATTTATGTAAATCAATTTTGCGAGTTTGGACATTTCGATCAAGTTTTTAAGTTACAGGTAAAGTAACAAATTATTTAATGGGTCTAAAATACACAAATTTTATTGGGCAATTCTTGTTTTTAATTTTGTAAATGAAAAATTAGAATAGTCTGTGGGTGATCTTTATATCGGAATAATTCGAATATTTAAATATTGATCATATAAAATAGAAGAAATACAGAAGAATATTAGGATATTTGAATGCTTCATTGTATGAATATTTCAATTTTTGAATGTTCAAATACAGGATGTTAAAAAATATTGTAAAATTATTTTAAGGGGTAGTTATATGGATAAAAAACGGTCGCAAATGGTTTCGGTGGTATGAACGATTTTTTTATACATTGTTTTAGAATTACATTTATTATGTTTAAAGAAAAAAATTTCTAACAAAACAATTTCTAGACATTTTTGATCAATTAGTAGCTGCAGCTCCTCGAGGTTATTTTGAGAAATAATAAATGCTTTTTAACAGTAATCGAGTTGGTGTCCATGGCCGTAACTACATTTGTTGCCTTTAGTCGAAAGGAATATCATCCAGAAATGATATTTATTTTTATTATCAGCACCTGTTAATCGGTATGGTAAAAAAACCGAAAAATCCTACAAATCCCATCCAAATGTTTATTGAATAACATTCCATCCTTGAATTGGTATTCTAAATGAAAAAATTAACTCCATTTCCAGTGAAGCTGCCTTATTGGTTAAAAGAAGAAGAAAACAAATTCTAGTCCGGATAGAACAAAAATCGGAGACGTGTGTGCGGAGAATGTTAATCTAGTAGGAATTAGTACGCTTCGTTTAAGTGTTGCTATCTACACTTAAGTAAACTAGAGTTTCCATCATATGCCAATCGAACCGATGGATCCGACTGAATTTTGAGAGAGATCATGCACGACAGCGACAGTAAAAAATCTGCAAATTTGCTTCGTAATGAGAATCTTTTATCGTCTATGTCATGCATGCTATTTTTTTCAAAATCAAGTAGGACCAAAGGTTTTCCAATCGGTATATAAAGAAAGCAGCGTCAAACAACTAATCATGCTTGATGATCATCTGTATTTAAGGTGTGTACTTGTAGGGCAGGATACGGATAAAGTAAGACTTTCGTTTCACAAATTAAAAAAGATTTTATAAAAATGCATATTCTTCTATATCTTTATAACTATCCATTTGCAGACTCATGTTTTCCATTTTTTCTTTTTAACATCATTTAGTTTTTCATATGAAATAATGAATTAAATTGCGAATATTGTAAAATTTTTATATACCTTTAATTCAAATTTAATTAATCTTATTAAAGAATTGTTAATAATATTGATTTATAAACATATAACCATCCATTTACGGACTCATGTTTTAGTATTTTGTCCCATACTATTTCTCCTTTAAATGTTTTTTCATTCTTTCTTTTTAACATCATTTAGTTTTTCACATGAAATAATGAATTAAATTGTGAATATTGTAAAATTTTTATATGCCCTTGATTCGAATTTAATTAATTTTAGTAAAGAATTGTTAATGTGTAGATGTATAAATATTGGAACAGAAGACATCACAGATAAAACGGATAACAAAATACTCGAGTACGGACCAGCGCTCGTAACAGCTGGGTCCATATCGATGGATGGACAAAGAGAGAGCCATTCACCTTTTTCCCCGGAACGCGACACTGGATGAATCCGGGGGTTGTATCACGAAATAGCGCGCATGATCCGCAATGAAATCGCGCAGTGTCTGTCTACGGGGTCTCGCAAAATTTCATTTAATGCACGAAAATTTAACTGTATGTATTCCGGGATGCATAACTACAAATAACTACTGTAATGTTGGTTGAATAACTTTAGGAAAATGTTCTCGTGCTCCTTGAAAATTATTATCGTTTTCAGATGAAGGTGTATTAATCACAAGATAATGTGATATTATTTATAGTAAGTGACACTTAAGTAATTTAATATGACATTGAACTGTGTTGTAAAAATTATTATCATATCTCATATCTGATGAGTGCCGTAGACGAAAAAGTTAAGTGTATATGTAAATGAAACATTTATCTTTTCTATAGCAGACGAATTAAAACGTTCGAAAAATGAAACACCTTACGTCCCGAATCGGAGCCAGCCCGTCCCTGATCACCCACCACCCTTCTCTCTCTCATCTGGCGGCTTTGTCCTCGCTCCCAACCGCGTTCACGAATCCAAAACCCACCGAACCATCCTAAGTCTCGTACCTGGTGCGTTCGGCGCGTCTCCCGTGTTAGTTGTTGAGTGCGGGACATCGGCAAACCCATTTAATCCCGGGACAAATGCATTGGGGCGACGGGAAGCTGACTATCATCCCTGCAGTGCATCGATAACGTGTGCCGGGTCAAACGGCGCTGCACAGAAAACGGTAAGACCGATTCTCTTCACACTTCGTATCTGTGTGTTGTTAATGTTGATTTTTATTGAAGTTTGCATGCGTTTCGTGATTAACTGAACTGGATATGAGATATGTTCAAGAGTGTGTTTATTTAAATTTATTCAGATTAAATGTGATAATGTTTATAAATCGTTAATTGGCCAAGTTAATAAGTATATTAACAAACAACATTTAAAATTATAAGAATTATATCAGCAGGAAGGAAAGTAAAAAATTGATTTTTTAAACATTTAACACACGAAATTTATAAAAGTAATTTTATATTTATTTTATGTTTTATTTTGTACTTCAAATCAATATATGTGTCTTATACTTATTTAAATGAGTTTCAATCAGATTTTATCAGTATTATCAAATTACAGTACAGTAAAACTAAAAAATAATTTAAGAAAAGTATATTTGAATAATTTATTGATATTCATTTAATTTAACAAATTGTTGAAAGGGGGGTCAATAAAATGTTGGCTTTAAATTAAATATCTGACATAAAATATGAATTAAATCTTAAAAATGTCTAAAAATATGTCATTAAGTTTTTATTAGATTAATAACTGCGTTAAATATATTCAGATAACTAAGTAGATAAAGCAAACGTTGATAAAAATTAGACATAAGCCTCCTGTACAGTAATTGTATAATTAATTCTAGATTAGATAAACAAATTTAATAACTCCACGATGAAATTTAATTAATTTGTGTTTTTGAATTTGTTTGTTAAATGGAAGCATGGAATTCCTCGGCAAACATGCAAAGTAAACAAGAAGTTTAACTTAGCCACAAACAATTTAGTTTATCTTAACAATATTCTCACACACAGTAGATTATTTGTTCTAATATAATAATCTTATAGATTTCTCGAACTCGGTTAAACCGATGAAATCTGGTCACATCTGTAATTAGCTGTTGGCACTATTTTATTAACAAAATTAAACTGAGACTAAAAATATCATTATCGGGCTAATTAATAATTTAAACTTGATCCTATAAATACTGTCGCCATTTTTATTTAGTTACTCAGAACAAATTTTCATTATTGAACTTACTTGACTTCACGAACGGCAGATCAATTACTTTAATAGATCGGTCTATTACAGAAATTAATTCAGTATTAGTAATAATACAGTATATATATATATATATATATATATATATATAAATTACTATTACTACTACATAATATTTTTGCAACATAAAAATTAAATTAAATTATATATATTAATTATTATATTTTCCGTGATAATCGATTTATAAGATAAACTAACAAACTTCTAGACATTTTTTCGTAATTTAGGCAGAGGAATATGCGACTCTTATCTTACACATGATAAAACTCTGATAATATTTAGACTATTCAAGTTAAATTATTGTTTTACGTAACATATGGTATTGTCAGTAAGAAACGAAAACGATTTTACATTATACTTTTATTTTTTTATTATTTGTAATATTGTTTTGCATGAATTTAAAATAGTACTTTATTTATTTGATTTGGCTATATTGAACGAAAATGTTTACTAAACATTTGGGAGTTAAACATAATGGTTAAAGAATAAAATATTTTATTTATTTCGATAAGCATATACATTAAACATACACTATCGCTCATATGTAGAGCAATAAATTAAAAAACAATCATTTTATAATAGAAAAATTCTTTTCAGTTTAAATTAATTTTATAATTAATAAGTTCCTAAACATTTCGTACCTCAATTTATATACAAATATCTTTTTTACAGAGTTTTTATACATTTTATTTGGGAAAGGGTTTATAAGTAAGGCAACCAAACTTAAATTTTAAAATTGATATGTGTTCGACATCGTTCCTTAAAGCTAAAAATGCCTAGAAGTGACCATTTATCAATACAAATTAAACAATAAATTATACAAAAGTTCCGGAATGGTGAAAACCATTTCGAAGACGATTTCCAATTTTAACAGGACTACACTGAAAGGAGTTCCGAAAATTAGTAGAAAACGCAATACTAACATAGCTGTGGACAGGAAAACAAAAATGTTTTGTTGTTCGCGACACTTTTATTAGCGCATCCCGCATAAACCAAAAACTAAACGAACTCAGTGTGTTGGTGAGTATCATAAAACGAAGACTAAAAGAAGCTGGTCTCTTTGGTAGAAAACTAGCAAAGACACTTCATTTCTATAGACTGCAAGAGAACATGTGATCTGGACAGATGGAAAACAATTTTGTTTTCCGATGAAAGTCGGTTCCAATTATTCAAATCTGATTGCATTTCATAGGTGAGAGGACCAATGAATGAAAGGTATTATACAAGTACACTATTCTCACTGTGAAACATGTTGGAGGAGGTGTTATGGTTTGAGGATGTTTTTCTGGGTTTGGCATGGGTCCTCTGGTTAAGTTAGACGGAATAATTGATCGTTTTGTTTATCGTGACATTCTGTAGAATCATATGCTTCCATTTGCCGAAGGTAACATGAGTTTAAGGTGAACCTTCCAGCACGACAACGATCCGAAACACACTTCTAAGTTAGTTAAAGAATGGTTCGCTTCTCAAGGAGTACGTGTCATGCCTTGGCCAGCACAAAACCCAAACCTCAATCCAATGGAAAATCTTTAAGAAGAAATTGATCGGAAAATCCATGCAAAAAGACTGTCAAATATAAATGAACTCTAGGAAGAAGTTCAAAATCACTCAAAAGAAATTTCGAACGATTATATTGAAAAGCTACTAAATCAATGGGTATGCTACTAGTAACTAAATAAAAGAAGGCTAAATGTACGTAAGGTTGTTGTATGTGGCCGAGACAAAATAAACAATTTTAATCATTTGAACGTAATAAAAACTGTAATTTAACTTGCGTTATATCAACCCGATAAATAATTTTAGCTTCGGCTTAAATTATTATGAAATCTGATATTATTTATTGCACATTTGAACAGGTTCACATATCCGGTAATATGTCAATCTGTTATGGCTTTTTCATGCACTTAACGTGACTCCCATTACTCAAATTACACTACATAACTGAAACCGTTTAAAAATAGCCATATTATAACATAATTGACACAATTCAAGCCTAAACAATTTAATCAATACCACTATTTCGATTCAAACACGATTAAGTCTTCCTGAAAGGATCTCGTTTTAACAAAACCTCCTTTGCCGCCCGCCTTTTACCCCCACGTTTCCAGATGCTCGAACTCGTATCCGGGAAAATCCGCAGGACAAAGATAAATGGATATGTAGACATCTCGGCTAAAATCTTACATAAGCCCGTTGTTTACGTGCGTATTCGAATCCGGGTACATTGTTTATGATGTTTTTAAATGTGCGAATATAGATCACTGTTTATCAGTTAGTCCAGTGGGGGATGTTTTTAGTTGAAATCTTCTGAAAACCGCGGAAATTCGATTTCGATGTGCCACAAACTCCGAAATTCTTAAGGACGTCATGACTTATCGTCGCGACGCGTCGCCTTGAAAGAAGAAAAACGCCCCGAACGAAAATCGCATGTCTCGTTATACACGCTTTTTTCCATCGTTCCGTTTTTAATAGTCACATGCGGCACGTGACGGCTACTTTCATTAATGGCGATTTTTTGTCCGGAGGTTCCTCATTATTTTTATGCAGATTCGATTGATTTTCGCAGTGTTTTGCTTCGGTTGCATGTGATTATCGATTGTACGGTGAAATTTCGTCTTTAAATGTGCATATCGTTTAGAAAACTCGTTGTTATACTACTAGTAATATTAACTTTTTAAGAGATAGATGTCATTAATGTCATTATTGTCGTATTTATTTATATATTAATTTTGAGGTGATAATACGACATACATACACGGAAATAAATTAAAACACTTTTAAATATTGCTTGTAAGTATTTAATTTAAACAAGTTTAGATTAGATAATCATTAAAAAACGAGACGATTGTAAATAATATGTTGTCCAAAAAATTGCCACTCCATTTCCCCAAATGGAACGTCCAAGATTGCCGATAGATTTTGGTATTGGCAAGCGATAAAATAATTAATACACCCCTCGTAATTAACAATTGATTTCGGCACGGTCACAGACTTAGAAATTGAAATTAAAACCGGAGTATACGAGCTGGCAATTAGAACAATTTCGATGTGATGGAGCCGTCCGTAAACTTCCTGCCGCATTGCAGCCGAAAAGTTGAACGCTCCCGTAAAAACGTTCCCTCAAATGTAAATCAAAGTTTCTCGGGTCGAAGTTTTGTGCACAACATCGAGTAATAACGGCTCAATTCGTCCGGGCTCTTATCTCCCGGAACGGGCGTGGAAATTCGCCTTTTTTTCAACGGTTGAGGAAAAAAGTGGGCCGCGCAGAAAAATGCTGCCTTGCTAATGGACTGTTAAATAATGAAAGGCGCAAACACAAAAGACCCATTTCGGGTCTAGTCGGCGTTTTTTTTTCCTAAACACAAACAATACGACTAGTTAATTTCTCATTACGTCGGTCAAAGAACACTCACTAGTCGAAATTGAATGTGACGATGGTTTCACTTTCTATGCAATTTCGTATTGTGCAATTTAAACTTTCGTTCTTCGTAACGTTAGTATTCATATACGTATCTCTAATATTATCTTGTAAATTAATTTTTATTAATTCGTTTAATGGCAACTACCACATTTCAGTAGTAGTTTATCGTGCATCGAGAGTAATTGATATCAAAGTGATCAGCCAATAATTCAACTTAATTTTAATTTAATTTTTAACTATTCATATTCATTTATTTGTCCACTACCAGACAATTCCAAGTGTCGTGCCAACAACACGCGGACAATTAAATATCGACCTTTAGAAAGTCCAGTGCACCTATTATCTGAAGGTGAACGAGAATGAACAGTTCAATGTCTGGCCTAATCAACAATCTGTCAATAAACGTTCTCTTTTGCAGTTCTGTACATTTGGACGGAATGCGAATGAAAACTGACGATAGGTAGGTGGGCGGTGTGATGCCCACCTGGTGCTTGAACGGCGCCCACTGCAAGTGGTACAAGGGTGTCTTCATATTGGTGCTTGTCTTCTTCATACTCGCCAACTTCTTCGGCGCCGTCATCGACAACAACAAGCCACCGTTATTTTTCAACACCACTAAGTAGATAATCACTATTAGTACTTGTTATACGATTACCCCAATAATTTTCTTCAGGTTACATGAGGAGATCAGAGATGTGGACCAAATGCACGGCCCTCTCCAACACAAGATGCTGTGGAAGCACAAGCAGTACCAATACTCGAACGCCAGCACAACGAAAGGTCCGGCCATGGAGCTCAGCTACGTCGTCACAAATCCACCCGTCGCCGTCATTGAAAACGCTAACCTCACCGGATTGTTCGAATACACTGCTCCCGTCGATACGACCAACTCCACAGTCTTAGACGTGAGGGTTTTCACCACTATTTCGCCCTATTGTCCTGACGTCACGTCAAGTCTCGGTAAGAATTATAAAATTGTTATTGGATGAAAAATAGCCAGTTTTGGTTGCAGTGGGCAGAGTACCTATAGTCAGGTCGCCAGTTCCTACAGTTGTTCAGTTGGAACAACAGTTTAGATGGTTGCAACCGGGCGGTCACTGGCAACCGGATTGTAAGGTCACAGCTAAGGTTGCCATAGTTATACCGTTTAGAAATCGCGGGGAGCATTTGCTATTGTTCCTGCAACACATGCATCCATTTCTGCGACGTCAACAGTTGGATTACACCATTTTTATCATCGAGCAGGACGGAAATGGGTCGTTCAATAGGGCAATGTTGATGAACATCGGGTATGTGGAGGCTGTTAAGAGGAGGGATTTTGACTGTTTCATATTCCATGATATCGATTTGTTACCGGAAGATGATAGGTAATATATATGTCATTGATAGTTGATTTGATAATATATTATTGATTTGATAATATAATTATTGTAGGATTAGGTTGAGTTCTTGTTGTGGAAAGTTATCTATTAAATTTTTATCTAGTCAATTACATAATGTATCATAGATTTTAACTAACATTGTTTAATTCTAGAAATCTGTATTCGTGTCCGGAACAACCGAGACACATGAGCGTGGCGGTGGACGTCTTCAATTATCGTTTACCCTATCCGGCGATATTTGGAGGCGTTTCGGCGATCAGTACTAAACACTTCAAGCTACTGAATGGCTTTTCCAATTCGTTTTGGGGTTGGGGCGGCGAAGACGACGATATGTCCAACCGTATCCGTTACCATCACTTGTTCATTTCCAGATATCCATTGACCATTGCCAGATACACCATGCTAACTCATAAAAAAGACAAACCAAGCCCAAACAGGTACTTATACAATATGGCCAAATTTTCGATAAACAAAAAAATGTGTGTTATAGATACGACGTACTCAAACAGGGACAAACACGATTCGATAAAGACGGCTTAAATAGTTTGAAGTACAATGTGGTGCAGGCGAAAGAGAAGTTATTATACACGTGGATTTTGGTTTCGATCGAGGCTCCTCACAGGTGATGCTCTGTGACGTGTGGGAACAGTAATATTTGTCAGTTGTTTTAATTCATTCATTCCGTTCAGATCAGTTCCTTTGTGATTTAATGCAGGCGTTTTTCGTCTGCGTTTATTTGTTGTTTGTTGAACAATTTTAGAGTTATTTTTATAGGCGCGCAAAAGAAATAGTGCACAAGCATAATCGTATCGTCATTTGTCAAAATCAGAAACCACGTTTGAATTCTTTAAATTTTAATGTGGTTTCTGTACTTATTGATTTTGTGTTCCTTATATTTTTTAAAAATGATCATCATATGAAAGATCTAGTCATAGAGTTTAGATAGATTAAATTTTATTAGATAGATTATGGAAAATCATTTGACGAACCTTGTAAAACTTTCAGAGTGAGATTTTAGAATAGAATAGGTGCCAAAACAAGTACCAACTAAAAGTTTTCTTAACAATAAAATATCATGTAATCTAATAAATACCAAGTATAATAGATACGTAGGCCTAAATCAATTTATTATTTTGGCTGTGAAGAACACAGTAATGAAATTAGTAAATATTATCATGAAATATGTTAATTTATTGAAATTAAGACAAATTATGGTGTGTTGAGGGAGTTTTGATGATATTTTTAGTTAGATAAAATAATTTATTGCATTCGACTCATTGTTCATCGTTTCGGTTTGTTCGTTTGTTCAAACTTTAAATACTTATATTCCCCATATTCGCTTATTTATTATTAAGTACCAAACCTATAAAAAATGTAAAATTAAAACAATGTGATATAAATTAAACGATTTTTACAAATAAATGTAATTTTATTTGCCGCATTTATATCAAACTTTGGATAATACAAATAGGATTATGACACAAAAATTTCTTCATGCCTGAAATTATTTCAAGAAATTCTGGATCCAACAAAAACTGATGACATAACACTTTATCATTAAACTCTTCAGTTTTGCATCTTTCATAAATCTCCTCTATGCGTTCCTTTAAACTCTTATCATTGACATCCACCACAGACAAATGCCAAGTAACAGTCATTGCAAGAGTTGTAAGCAAAAGTTCAAATGGTAAAAAGTAAGCTAAATTAGGAACACCCTTATCCTGAAATCCAATTTCTACATTCGAAAAGTGCGATGAATCTTCTTCAAACATTCCAGTTCCGTACGTTTGATTAATATAATCCTCAATATGATCAGCTAGTGGTAAAGTACTGTTTGGAACAAAATCTATATCCACACCACTAAGTGTGTCAGTTGAATGATAGTCTTCGATGATCAGACTCTCACACTCTGGCATTTGTTCATCCATATTTTCCGTTTCCATTTCCATTTCTTTCAAATTTTTCATTTCTTCATGAGCTCTTCTGTCTTCCCTGACGATCTCCACAAACTTCTCACCAATAGGTTTACTCCAACAAATGATTTTGCCCAGACTAACCGATAATGCTTTGGCGAAACCCATCACTGCAGAACTGTCCCTGCAAAGATCCAAAAGGAAGGCCGTGTAATTAAAATAGTCACCCTTGATTTTATACATTCTGAAGAATATCTTCTTTAACTCTATAGTTCTTAGTGCGCTAGTTTGTTCACAATTTTCATACCAAAACCTGATAGATTTGTATTGATAATCTGTTACATATTCTAAAGCATCAGGATCGTGACTACGGAACTCTTGTCGGAGAAGCATAATTTCTTCTATGTTGGGAAATCTGATCATGGAATGAATTAGAATGAAACTTTTCCAATCTATATAAGATATTGGATCAAATTGTTCCGCCAGTATAAAATCTATATCCCTTGGTTGAAGATTACACCATTTGGGTGGCGCCAGAGAAGTACCATCTTCGGGTGAATAACTAATGATATCCTGCAGCAAATACTTAAACGATTGCTCTATGATGTATCCAGAAGGTGCCAAATCAAACAATATGTCAACCAGCTTGTTTAACTGACCTGCCGTGAACACATACTCTACATCGACTTCTTTTGGTGGTTCAGGAATTATTATTGGGTCTGGGAATAATTTCAGGTTCTTGATTAAAAGAGTATCTCCTGAAAGATTTAGTTGTTGCTGTAATGGAATTTCCATTTCTATCGCTCTTTGCAGAATTTGACAGATTGTTTCCACGGCTTCGATTTCCTTCTGGTATCTTTCCTTAATTTCGGAATATATCGTGTGAAATACTTGCTGCACCGTTAAGAAAATATTTTGAATTTGGGATAACGCCTCCACTTTTAAGACATCTAATCTGATCTTTACTCTGGTGAATTCTCCATCAAGAGCTGTTTCCCATTCATCGCTAATTTTTGCATGGTTGTCTATTGCTATTTGTTCTGGTTCAAACAGTTTTAAAATGTTCGTGGTATCTGTAATAACATATAGTAAAAAACGAATTATATATTTAAACATTACCTGGTGCGCCTTTTTTTGTTGGCTGCTTCCTTGGAGTTTTTTCCTTACCTCCCTTCTTAGGTTTAAAAATTTCTTTTACCTTCTCCATCACACCTTTAGCTAGATTCAGTGTGGTGGTGACAAAATTAACACTGTTGTCCAATAGAACATTTAACATGGTCTCTATCCTAGAGTCATCGAATTCAGCATCAAATCGCCTCATACCTTCCATAATTTCTTCATCCAATCTGGCAACAATTTCCTCATGGTTTGTTTCTGTTAATTTAACTATTATGATTTTTGGTAATAGTAAATCCGATGGCATCTTTGTTACAAGACATGTATAATAATCGTTGACGACCTGCATGGTGTCCACACAACGATCGAGCTCTAACTGAATGAAATTAGTTACAATGTTATACATTTCAATAAGTTGTCTTGACGTCCAGTTTTCTGAAATCATCCTCTGTCGTTCTTTTTCAGAGTCAAGCATGATATTATCACATATATCAAATAAAGCCTCTTTCATCTCGGTAATTCGCATATGCATCTCCATTTTGAACTCGTCATCACTTCTAAAATCATTATCGAATTCGTTGTAAGTCTGAAAAAATAATATCAGCAAAAGATCCAACAAAAGACAACGTGGTACTCTTTGAAAGTCGTGAACGTATTGTTGTTTGTTGTCTGGTCTAGTTACAATCTCATACATATGTTTCCGGCAAAAGTCACAGTACGGCACCACAGCATCAATAACAATTCTTTTCAGATAAAACAACTGTTTGAAATCCACCACGTAAATTTTCTCTGCGGTTTCCCAAAGTGTTGCCAAACAAACAGCCAGTTCTGTGGGTAATCCCAAATCGACATATTCCCAGTCTATAAAAATTATTCAGATGTGATTATTGTTGAACAGAGTTATGTTTGTACCTGTTTCTCCAGGTCTTGGTTCCGGTTTAGGCTCTTCTGAAGGTTCTTCTTCGCTTTCTTCAGGAGCTTGGGTTACTTTGTCTTCGTGAACTATTACAACTTTGTCTTCTTCTCCCTTTTTACCTTTTTTGCCCTTTTTTTCTTTCTTCTCTTTTTTCTCTTTTTTATCTTTACTTGAGCTTTTGCTAGATTTGTCTGCAATCCATAAAATATTTATGTAAAAAAAACTGAGGAGTGAAATCCTGTTGTCTTACCTTTGCTCTTTTTATCAGATTTAGAATCGCCTTTTTTCTTTTTATCTTTTGGTTTATCTTTTTTCTTGCCTTTTATTGACCCCTTTGCCCCCTTCCCAGATGCATATTCTGCTTCTATATAAGTTACTGTATCTCCAAATAATTCAATTGATTTTTTAGGAGGTATTGTGTACTCCCCAATGATCAATTTACCCAAATACTTAATAGTATTCAAATCAAAGTTTCTATAGTACATTTGATAATTGCAACCTAAGTCAGCGTAGAATTTCTCTAATGGATCAGGATTGTCCTCCAAAATATCAAATATTGGAGGAATTTCTAGTTCACCGTCATCGTTTGGTTGTATATAATTAATTCTAATGTAAGCGGTAAAAAAGGTGTCATATAAAGGGTCAATTACTGGTTTCAAAGGATTTTTTAGTAATTTACTGGTACGTATATCCTCAAAAGGATCTTTCTTGATATTTGGAATTCGTTTCTCGAAGTCACCTATAATATTATATTACATCGTAAATCATAATATTTTAATATGTTACCTAAATTATAAAAATTATCTTCTTCTAACATTTTTTCCTCATCAATTTCCAAGGGTGGAACGGGAACTCCAGACAAACTTTCTTCCAACAATGCAGCTTGTTGATATGTTACTGGATAATTTATTAGAGCGAATCCTTCGAAGTCTTTTTGCAATTCCAAATAAACCATCAACATTTCTACCAGACAAAAGTCTGGCAAGTGATTTCCCAAGCTCATTTGTTCGTGAGCAATTTTTCCTAAGTCTGCCTGCATACTTAATTTAATTTCTTCCCCTGGGTAGATTATTGGTGTTTGAACAAGTTTTTCTTGAAATCTTGGCAAATCTATTTCGCTTCCTGATGATGACTTATCTTTTTTTTTATCCTTTTTATTTGGTTTTTTTTCTCCTTTTTTCTTCCCCTTATCCTTCTTACCTTTCTTTTTATCCATTGTTTTATTGGTTTCTTCTATTAGAACTTTATCAGGATAATCTTCAGTTGTTTCTTTCTTGTATGCTTCGAGACAAAAATTGACCACATCTTTCATTTCTACCACAAGTATTTTCCTTAGTGATAATAGCTTTTGCAATATTGGCAATGTGGTATTATCTGGAAGTCCATTAATACACGCTGCAACTTTACACTTTGACAAATTAGCCTTCCGGAAAGTCGGTTTTGGATATTTCGCAGTTAAAAGTCTGTAAATTATATAGCCCAACACATTTTCGCCACATTCTAAGTGATACATCGTTTCTTCATTTCCGGAATACGCATGATCAACATCAAATGGATAAATAAATTCCATATAGTTTTCGAAATCTCGATCATCCATTAGGTCTTGCTTCTCCAATTCACCAATAATCAGCTCATATTCCTCTTCATCCTCGTCCTCACCACACCTTCTTATGATCTTTTTTTGTAGCTCCACATCAGTTTCACCGAAATTTAAGCCACCTTTTACAAATAAACCCTTCCAGCTATCCACAGTTCTCCTTGTAGGTTCTTTTTCATATTTCTGTTTATAATCTGCCCAATCCATAGCTATTTCTGCCATGTCACTCACAGCATCCAAACACATGTTGAAAGTTCTCTCGGCTTTCAGTCGTTGTCTTTCTGCGTAAATTCTCCGGTGCAGATTTACGAGGCGTTCTTTTTCTATATAATACTCGAGTTTCTTCTCATCCTTGTTTTTACTAATCATCATTAAGTTGTCTATGAAATGTTTATCACGTTTATCTTGAAGGAGCTCAGTAACTATTCTTTTATTATTAATGATCATATCTTTTTGCATTTTTACATCGGCAAGGGTTTTTACCATTTGCTTCTCGTAATATGATTGTTCTAATAGTCTTTGATTGATCATTTTATCATCTTGGTCGCGGATTAAATTCATTAGATCTTCGGTCACTTGTTTTGCAATATTCGATTGTTGCACCTCTTTTTCAGCGTTTTCCAAATTTGTTTTTAATCGCTGATCAGTGTACTTTTGCATCATTTTCCGAGCTCTGTTAAGGTCTTTGGATAAAATCTTAATATCCTTCGAGTGTTCAGCCTGTTTAATTAATTCGCAATATGCTTCATGCAAGGATTGAACTTCATCATCACATTTTAGTTCTTTGTCGCTTTCAGGTAAACGAATCAATTCCTCTACTACTGATATCTTGCAATTTTTACGCATTATATTGAAATATGTTTCTCTGGCGTCGCGACACTTTTGTAATATAATGTCCAAACGATCCTTGTGCCAGTGAATGACATCGTAATTCTCCTCGAGCATTTTAGTCGAGGGATGGTTTTCGAGTTTGAAATTGTCCAAGTCGCTTTCAGGAACTGGTGTCACATGAAATCTTATAGATTCATCTCTGAAACGTTCCCGGAGCCTGTTTTGCGTACAGATGTTCATGAAGCTTAAGTCTTTAAGCTCTAGGTAAATTTCATACAGCAGGTGAACAGACTCATAGTTTTTGCCGCGGAGAATGCGGTCAATTTGAACGTCGGTAAGAAGAATGTTGATCTTCTTTAGCCACAATCTGATGTATGTTTGAAAAGATTTGACGATACTGTCCTCATCCTTCGGCGCCTGAAGAACGAGATTAGCTTCTTCGTCGGTTATGAGCATGTAGTTGAGCAGAATATTCGTGATGAGGGTGCCATCTCGGATGTGGGAGACGAGCGTCTTCTCCTCTGTGTTTATAATTATGCCCAATCGATTCTGGATCCAGTTGCTCAATATTTCGGTCATGATTTAATACCGAATTTACACGATTGATACAAATAAAATCATAAATCAAACTGACATACGGATGTCAATTCTTATTTGTGACTTAATGAAGGAAGATTTTGTTAATAAATACAAATAAATGTACAAAAAGCGTTTTGTTTAGGGGCCTGATAAATCATTCAATTCCAACTAAACAAAAATGAAAAAAGTGTAATAAAAATGAAATTGATGATGTCTTATACAGGGTGACAACAAATTACAATGCATTGCACCACGCGGTAGATCAAAAAATAATACAAAGTTCCTATATTCTAATGTCCGATCGCGTTTTGTTTTCAAGTTACAGGATGTTCAAATTGGTGACCGGGTTCTTGAATACACATTTCCAATCTTCGTGTTAATGATTGACGGCATCTTTGAAATATATTCAACTTATTACGAAATCTATCAGCAGACTCCATAATTCAGTTCCATATTTGCTCTTCACCATTTATTTCATTTTTCATAAAGCCCCAGAATGAAACATCGAGTGGATTAAGATTGGGACTACGAGCTTGCTATGGTATAGATCCACCCACCAAACCCCCTATTATCAAATCTTGTTGCTCTTGGCTTTTAAGAAAAATGAGCTGGCGTGTCGTCATACATATATCACATTCTTTTAACAATAATCAATGGGACATCATCTAATAAAGTGTTCAGTTCGATTATACCTGCCCACACATTAATAGAAAACCCAAACTGGTGATTGAAAACTTGAAAAATCTGTAACTTTAAAACACAAACCGATAGGATATTAATGAATAGGAACTTTTTTATTATTTTTTAGTCCCGTGTCTATGTTCTTAATTTATTTATTAATCCAGTACAGGCATAAATATTTAGCAAAATATCAAGTATTATAAGGAATATTGCACATTTGCGATAGATAAGAAATTTGTTGAATGAGAAAATTACTTTAATACATCACAATAATCATACCGCATTTAAAAATGTATGATAATTGATTGCAGGATAATTTTAGTTAAATTTAAAAGTATATTGGATTTGGGTCAGCAGCTGTTGAGCCTGACTTTCGTCAGTTGGTCTGTGTGTACTTGGCTTAACCGTCTATCTCGTTTTATCTTATTCAAGCGTGTCTATTTGTGTCTCCTTCTCATACTTGTTTTGATATTTTGACATATCCAGTGAACTGAACTTTCAATTTATCCATGTAAACATTTGAACAATTATAACAACAATTAACGAAATAAAAATGCAATGTGATGATTTAGATGTAGAGGTAAGTATTGTTATGAAACTTAAACCATTGCTGCCACCATTTGTGACATTGTATTCCTCATTTCTTCTGTTATCGGCGACAATACCTTAGGTTAAGCAACACCTGACTAAAATAGAAAACTAAATGTCAAATTACATAAACAAAGCTCCAAAAACTCGTTAAGTACCTAGTATCCTGACGAAAATTAACCTCAAATTAATTTTAGATACAAAGGCCAGTCTTGAATGAGCTGGACACAGGGCTGAATGAACTGGGCATGCTGGCAACTAGGACCAAATCTAGGGAGGAGTACCTACAAGAAATTCACAATAAGAGGTTCCTGAGTATGCTCAGTCTCAAAACCAGATATGTGAGCAACATGTCCTTTGGCTTCAAGGTCAGACCAGCTACCCCACATGTCCGCTACAAACCTTATAGTGCACTCAAGCAGAGGCACCGTACCAAGTCTGAAAATGGTGATTCTGGTCCAACCGAGGCTGCCAGCTTTATCAAGAGTGTGATTGATGATTGTATTGATAGTGCTGAAGAGATGAATCAGTTGAAGAAAGCGAAGTCTCTTGAGAGTATTATTAGTGAGGGTCAGAGTCAAATCGATCTGGGGAGTATCAAGGTTGGAAATGATGTAGAGACTGTCTCAACTTGTATCAAGAATTTGAGGGTTGATGAATGAGGTTTTTTTTGTTATGTAAATGGTTATGTGATATTTTTATTTATTTTTCAGTTGATTAACAAGCACTTTGTACAAGGAAACTTTCTGTATAGGTTCAAACTGTTGTACAAATATGTTTGTAATTTTGTTTTTTGGCATATTTATTGAGATTGGGTGTTGATCACAAGACCAAAGTTCATGTTTTAATTTTCGGAATATATTTTTTTGTTTGTTTGACTTTGGCCATAAAATATACAGAAGATTTTAAGTATTAAATTTATCAGTATTAGTTTATGCTGATACTCATAGTACAATTGAATTGACAATTTATTTCTTGACTTTTTCTATGTTCAATATAATGTGTCATCTTGAATTATATACATTTCAGACTGAATTTTCGAAAAAGATATATGAAGTAATGTTAAATGAATCCAAAATTGATTAATGTATATGTATTTTATACAGAAATTGTATTGTATTAGTGTTTTCTCCAATACTAAATGTGTTATTTCTGTTGAATGTTATTTATAAAAATGGAAAGAACGTTCTAAAATTTCTGAAGAATTATTATAGAGCACTGAATCCAGTATAAATTTTTTGTAGAAGTTTTTAATAAATGAATTTTGAAGACTATATTTGTTACCTTACTTTACTCAACCTATTTCTGCTCAGTGGCGACAAACGTGATTTTTTTTGTTCTTTGGTTTCTGAATAGAATTTTTGTTTTTCAGGAGTTGGTGGTAAATTGTGTGCCACATTTTTCCAGGATAAGAACTTATATTCAAAATGCAAAATGATATATTACATCAATTTTGTATTGTATATGTAGCATATATGTATATGATGTACTAAATCAAATTTGTATTCGTTTAAAAATTTACAAATTTAAACACTAATGTTAATAAATGATTCAACTGAAGCATGTTGTTTAACCAATCTGGTTATTATTGCTAATCACAAACTTTTTTAGGTGTTTGTGATCCTCTAGCTTTTTTGCCGAGTTGTATGTCTTTTGACACATATAACAAATATATCTTAATTTCGAAATTTTATTGGACACACGTGTTTGTTTAAAAGATCTTGAAACTTGGGAATGTTTTCCATATAGTGATGTTCTGTACTTTTTAATTTTTCCACTTGATTGTTTCAATCTGTACCGATTGGAAAACCTTTGATCCTACTGAATTTTGAGAGGGACATCATGCATGATAGAGACAAAAAAAGATTCTCACTACAAAGCAAATTTGCAGGCTTTTACTGTCTCTGTCGTACATGATGTTTCTCTCAAAATTCAGTCGCATCAAATGATTTTCGATTGGTGCATGATGTTCATTTAACTGTTTTGATGGTGCTTCTTCTATTTTATTGTCATATATGGTAGCAATTTGTTATTTGCATTTTCGACTGTTGTTAAAAAATCATTAATTACAGAAAGTGCTGCGTGACATTTAGCACAAATTTACTTTGTCAAATCATCATTTTCATCGACCTATAAAAAGTTAATTAATGCTAAAATATTATTTTTTTGTTAGTGATATTGCCTCATAATTAAAACACGTTTTTATTTTTTCCAATGTACCAGATTTATAAATATTATGGCAAACTTCTGATAACAATCCGCAAGACACACATTTTGAGCAATTTTCGTCATCGCTAGTAATTTTAAAATTTATGTTACAATCATCATAATTTATGTTTGACAAGTTTAAATAAAAGTTGGTAGCTGTTGTAGAAATAAGATTCATTTGTAGAGGGGATTAAATAAAATAAATGGGATTATTAAAGAATATATATTTTTAATATTTTAGAAAATTTATGTACAAAAAATTACCCATATAAATTTTATTTCATATAAATCTGTTTTATACGTTACTTAAATCTAAATTGTTATTTGTAATAATAGAAAATGGCAAAACTTACAATATAAATTTGATTCATTGTGTCGCAACACAAATAAACTGTGTCAGCACTTGGTTATTTATACAAAAAATACAAAAAAATTTACAAATACTTCCAAGAAAACTGGAATTAAATATACAACAATTCGTCGAATTGACAATAACCCTTAATCTCTAAATTATATACAAAAATCAGACTTTCAACTGAATACGTAACAATCGATCAAAATATTCAACTAAAATGAATTTAAAGCATTTAAGTAAATCTTATTTACTTGGAATAAGTACCAAACACTTCGCAAAAAATCTTCGATTCATCGGCGTGCTAAACTACAATTTTTGTACTATCGAATTTAAGTCCAAGGGCGAGACATTGCTCCGCAATCGCCGCGAGGCGCCCGAGAAATTTACACATAGCTCTCGCTTTCTGCGTCTGTCACCAGAAGCAGCCTAGCGGTTGCGTATGTCGGCGGTGGCGGTGGTGGCGGTCTGTACAATGGCGGCAGGTGCACGGGCGGCAGATGTCTGAGCGGCGGTGGTCGTCTCGGGGGTATTGGAGGTGAACACAGGTTCTCGTTCGAGGCGCAGAATGCTTCATCTTCTTCGATCCACGTGTTGTCCAGCGACCGCATTCTGGCAGCCTGCCGTGCCCAATCTGATCGGTGGAAAGAGGGCGTTTGGTAGTTTAGGCTCGGAGATTCGCGGTCGTCCTCTGACAAGGTCAAGCCTGAGTCTCTGGAGAGAGATTTCTGGTCTTTACTCAGCTCGACACTATCCAACGATAGTCCCAGTGCTGTAAAAAACATTGGTTAAGTTTTGATTTAGTTGTGAGCAACAAGAGGACTTACAGTGTAAACTGTCAGATTCTTCGGCTCCGCTGTCGCTGGCCACTTCTCCTAGCAAAGACAAGACTTGAGTGCCAAATAAGGTTTGACAATTATTAATAAGCATTTCCACTAAAGTCGGCAACGTCCTCAAGGGTGCATTTTGTGAGGACTCCCATAAAAGACTTGGCCCAACACAAACTCCTGTAAAAAAATCACAGTTAACCTTAAACAATGTTAATAAATCCAAACCACAACGTACCTAAATTGGCGGCATTCATTAAGTTGTATCGTGACCTCTTGGCAATATTATGAAGAACACAAATAACATTAGCCAAAAGTAAATGGTTCTCTCTTGGTAACGACGTAACCAATCTTCTTAAGTGTTCCAACCTTCCACTGGCGGCAACGTTCAACCATTCCTGCACATTACCAGTCAACAAAGGTTCAGGCAAACTTCTGAGAAAATCTTTGAGAAGAGCTGCCAAAAGCAAAGCCGGTTGATTGGAGACTTCTTCACACATTACCGATCCTTGAGTGTCAATTTTCTCGCGCAATTCTCTTAGAGCTCTGGCAGAAGCACAACGTCTGAAGATGCCTTGAGTGTGCGGCCCCCTTTGGAACAACGACCTTAGACACGACAGAATTACGGGGGGAAGGCTGTTGTTATGGCATAATCTTGCCAGAGGAACACCAAAGAATCTGCAACTTGTTCTTCTAAATAGCTTCAAGGGTGTTTTACGGGGCGAAGGCTTGATGTTGGGTTTCAGCTCGAAAACTATGTCGCAAGGTATCCTGCTACTGTTGCAGTGTGTTAGATCGAAGCCTTCTTCGGCGCACAACGATTGTCGGAGCCTGGCAAGTTGTATAGAATGAGGTCTTTCGCAACCTATCAATGGACACGGTGCGTTATCCCTGTCTCTAGCGTACAACGTGTAAGCCCAGTCACCAGTTCTGGATTCGTCTAAGGCTAACCTAGCCACATCTCCTGAAGACATTTCTGGACCCACTCCTAAAGTTTTCGAGCATTCTGTTCCGCTGAGTGGATCTCTGTACACAACTTTGATGTTAGTGGTCGGAGGCTCAAGTCTCAGTTGGTTTTGAAGTGCCTGTTTCAGTTCTCGCCACCACGAGTCTCTGGCCGCTTGCGTGCAGAACGTCACAAGGTAAGTTCGGGCTGGGCTGGGCCACCCCAACAAGAATCCCGTGTCCGATTCCGTACAGGGTGCCAACCACAACTCGGACACCCGGACACTTTCTTTGAGTTTGAACGTGCCGGCAGATCGGGTGGGCTTGGCGACTAACAGCAGGTCCGAGAAGAGGAACAGATGCCGCGGCTTGGCGTTGAGGGTCATGGTCGGCGGTGACATGGCACATGGGGCTTCCACTAAGAATATTCTGTTACATGGTCCCGAATTATTGTTGTCTATTGATGTTAGGTCACCCAGGGATTTTTTCCGGAACGACTTGTTCTTCTGTAATAAAAAATCGAGATTAGTTTAGTAGTTGGTATAAGGGGTTCTAACCTAAACGTTTAATAGCAGTTGACAGGAATTAGGGTAGAAATTAGCCATCTGTTTGGTAACGACACTTTAACACATGTCTCTTAACTCACCTGCCCACCGAAATATGAACAGACAGAGTGTCAGGTAGAATTTCGTTACATAGGATCCAATAAACAGCAGGTTAAAATTTATACTATTGTCCGTGAATCATCCGTGAGTGAGAAATGTATTAAGATGTTTCAAGTTCAGGTGAATGGAAACAATGCAAATAAATACATCGTGATTCATCTATAAGCAAATTTTCATGCTAATCAAAAGCAATATAAAACGAGATTCTTATTGTATTAGGGTATTAATTAATCTGATTTAATCTGATAGTGAATCATGAGAAATTAGATAAGTCACATGTGACAAAGGATTTTATATATATATATATATATATATATATATATATATATATATATATATATATATATATATATATATATTAAAGGAACTTGAATTTAAATGGGAAATCCTTAGATTCTAGTCTAGACTAGAATTTTAAATTAATTTTATAGTAAAATTTTTAAATTAAATTTTGGCTCCTTTGTACGCACATAATTGCTTTAAAAAACGTATTATTAAAGATCAAAGTGTGATAGTATATTAAAAAACCAGACTAATCAATTAACACCGTCAGGTCAAACTGAGAGAAAATCGAGTCCTTACCACATTGTAGGAAGAGTTGGGTTCCGGAATGTGCAAGCCGAGAAAATCGTTCGGGAACAAATCCTGTATCCGGTCAAGGTCCCGTCTCCTGCCGTCCAGAGCGGGCTGCGAGCCGCACAATCTTCCATAGTCCGCCAATCGTTCGGCCTGCAAAAACGAATCATGTTTTAGGAAAACGGTAATCGAATCGAAATTGCAAACGGCCAGAAGTCAGATCACGATCTGCCGTTTTTTATGGTTCATATGTAAATTGCACTTTCATCTGTTTAATTATCCCCGCAGAACTGGATTTCACCGCGCCCCGTTTTATGTTTATTATATTGCGGCGGGCAATCAGGAAGTGGGATGATTGCGGTGGAAAAGGAAAAGTGATGGGGTTTTATTTTTCGTGATGAACACCTCCCGGTGCTGCGTATCGAATTAAGGCGCTTGGCGATAAATGATCCGGAAAATTAATACGTTTAACAAACGCAAGTGTTTATCAGGAAATCAATAATTCGAAATCATGCATCATTGATGAATATGATTATTGTTTTTTGTTCGGTCGTTCAACATCTGTGATATGATTCATTTTTATATCAAGAAAAAAAATGGTACTAGTGTCCTGATGTCACCTTATAGAACAGGTTAATTATTTAGTTATGTTAATATTTTGTAAAATTTTTTTTGTTTTCTTGGATAAAGTATATTACCATATAAGGTTGGTACGGAAAATATATGAATTAAATACAATAATTTTACTAATTTAGAATATAATTACATGTAACTTAATTTGATATCCAGAGTTTACAGTAAATATTGCTACTAAATGCTAAAGTGAAAGAATTATCAAGTATAATGTTTAAATAATTGTACCACGAAATGGAAAGAATGAAGAAGCAACGAGAGATTTATCACAAGACAAACACAATTGCTAAATGTACGATAAGTGATCAATCAGACAAATACATTTCCTTTGTACAATAATTCTTATTGATTTACTCTGCTAAACATAGAAGATGTTATCAACTTTCAATTTCCATGAGATAAAATCTGGCGTACAAAGAAAAAAACGTAAATATTTAATTAAACGTTATTGCAGTTGACTGGCGTTTCATGGGAGAACGAACCGTTAAAAACAGGAACAATAGTAAATATTAAATTCGTAATTTTTGAAACCAAGGAAGCATGAATTCGAAACAAAGAACCAACAGGCTTTCAATACACCAATTACAATATATTAAATTGATATTGAAAGTGGCAGGATCGAATTATGCATGATAAAGATTCTTTTCCTTCAGGTGAAAGCCACAAAATGCACCACAGTTAGTCTACCATAAGATAATAGACAAATGTACGTGACATTTGTAACACCAGTTTTGGTATCTTTGTGTAAATATGTCGTGAAAAAGGGGCCCCAATATCAAAACGTAAACACCATTCAGATAAATTTCAATGTGTTTCAAAAATACCAATAAAAATATTTCGAAGAAATGTAGAACAATAAGAAATTCCCACACGTTCGAAAATCATGCAAATTCTCAATCTAATCGCACCACTTCACACTGTTTATGAGTAATACAAAAAACGATTTGTCGATAAGAAAAATAGGAATCTCCTTTGGTCCAAATACGAGTGAATTCTTGTACAAAACGAAAAATGAAATGGAAAACGAAATCAAATCTCAAAGAAGACCTTAAACAGTTGTGTGGTGGATTTGGTGCACTGAAGTATATTATAAATTATAACTTACATCCTGTAAGTCGTAAGTATCGTAGTTGTAGCGGATGACGCTGAGCACTTTCCTCTTGAAATGCATCTCACCAATATAAAAGAAACTTTAAAACTAAATTATAAATTAATATATTATCACTGGGTATCACTGTTCCACGGCGAGCATGGCACAAAACTGACGAGTTATTAAACCCTAATGAGCATAATATCGGTTGTTGTGTGTAAACACAAATTTTATCGGATTGCTGGTAATTAAATACCAATCATTTTCGCTGGTTTCAGATAATCGTTCTAAACACAGTCTAACTGATAAAATTATAAAATCGATTATTTGCGGAGGATTTCCTTGTCACTAAAAAAAAAAAAACAATCAATGACTCATTCGTTTATGCGGCGCCATAAATAAAATTGTATAACAGTTGCAGTTACGTGCAAGTTTACGGGTGGACGCATCCAAAAATACGAATGCTTATAAATAGTCCGTGGTTAAAAATAGCCGAAAACGAATCTCACGTACTTTTCCCATGAAACCCGAGTGTCGAGCCCTTTTGTCACCCACTTCCAACGTCCCAGTTGACGGATGGAAACACGTGATCAAATACGATTTTTTCTTGTGGTTATTGAATCGTAAATCACGGGTGAATTGAAAGGTTCTTGTTGGCATACAAACAGATCGAAAGAAAAATAAACAAGATATGGCTGGATGGTGTGAATTTTTTCGTGGATAAATTTGGAATGTTGTAAAGAGGAAGTTTAGATGATCTTGTTTGTTTTAAATTATCCACGACAATTCGATTCAAAGTCGAAAAATGTTTATTTTGTATTTCCACATTTCAATCTGGATGTTGATTTTCCCTGAAACCTCCCATAAATTTATGTTCGGTTCCCACAGTCGCTTCTTTTGTCCCTTTTCGTGAGGATGTGAGGGATGAATATAAAAAATCTGGACAAATGTGTCACTTTTGACCTGGTGCCTTAAGGCACTGGTTTTGTTTTGACCTGTCAATCTGACCGGGGTCGAGATTGATGTCCAGATATAATTCAAAACAATAGGTTTTATTGACGTGGTTGGTTGGTCGAAGGGACTCTGATCGGGTTCTTGAGGAATTCCTTAACTGTACGCGCACACCAAAAAAGTTATAAATATGTACGATTGAAATCGGTGATTTGTGACATATTTTCGTGCCTACGTGAGCCCGAGCACAATCAAGGTAGAGTTAAAACGAGTTTACAACCACTTTAAAACTAATTACTCGGTAAATTACTGTTAAAAACTCAAGAACTAATATGTTTTTGAAAGTTATTGCAAATTAATGCGAATCTTGTCAACAACCAAAAATGCATTACGCCCCCAGACAAACGCAGATTAGAACGTTCTTGACCTGCAAGCGAGAATCACGTTCCGAGTCGACTAGTTTTTACATCTATTTGGATAAACCGTATTTATGGACGGTTATAAAATATGACGACCTTAATGGCGTACCTGGACATTATCTGATGTTTCAATTTGTGCGTGTCTAGACGGAAATATGTCTCCGGCATTCAACTCCATCCCTTATTATCGAACTAATGACGCTTGGACTCTAGACGGATTTCGCGGAAGAAAAGAACCACAATTTTTGCTGTTGTTGACTCAACAGTCAACATTTCAATATGGCTCTTGACAGTTCAATTACGGTTGTGTTTTCTAATTGTTAGGACAAGAACGCATTGTACAATATTTGACGCATTGCACAAAGTTTGGCGAGATGATAATCGTCGGTTGTGCGTGTGTCGGTTCGTGAAAGACTTTCACTCGTTTCGCGCTGCACCTTGATTTTTTTTTCTTGATCTGTAGTCGGCGAAAGACGTAAAGACGTACACACATATACACGAAAAAGGAAACGGAGGTTGCAAAACGGTTCGTTAACACAACCACAGACATTATTCAATAAAAGCCGAGGCACCGTATGTGAATGGACATTTAATTGGGCCCCGTACTCTTCCTCGTTTCGAAACTCTTTTCTAGACCGGTTGTTTGAGTTGAGAGGACGCCGATTCAGCTGTTTTTATCGGTAATGTTAGATGTGTTACGTACCTTTTTTGATAAGTGTTGTGCAACTGTATCGGGTTGCCGGATTCAAGGATGTGAACCGCGCTAATCTGTTGTTTTCAATAAACGATATTTGGCATTAAACGCAAGAACAAACGCGGTTGACATGAGTGAGGTCGTTGGCTTTTCGCACAACTTTCACCTTCTCCGGATAATTTGGTAGCGGCGCACACTTGCACACTTTTTTCCCGTCACGATTTCAGCCCGAGGTATCGGGGAAAACGTAACTGGACGAAGAAATCGAAAATATTTTTTCGCAGGAACGAGCATGATTCATAAAAATACTACGCCACTTTTCTCGCTGTCCATTCATCGAACGCGCTTGACCTTCTCCACAATCGATTCCGTGGAAATAATTATAATAAAATACGGGAGAAAAAATCATAAACCTGTCCTGAACGACGGCGAGCAAATGAGTAAGGAGTAATGGTGAAACGTATCATGTTGCTCTTTAATTGGTAATGCGTATTGGTATGACGTCAATTTTACTTACCCTAACCTTTCCCTCCCTTCAGTGTTAATGATAATACAATATAACAATTGATATGTTTTTTAACAAAATTTAATCACTTGATGAACTTCCAACTAATACAATATCTTTGTATTAAATTTATATTATTAAATATATTAGAAAAATTTGGTCAAATTCGTTAAATTTGCATCTATAATTCTAAAGTTTAAAAACCATTTGTTTCTAAAACACATATATAATATAAAATTATATTATTGCAAACAGATAAGCAGCGAAATTATGCAATTACGTACAAATTACCCGGCATTAAGTTCGTTCCGTTTACAGTTAACATGCATATTTTGCGTTCGTTTTAATTGGCGTACGCCATTAATTTCGCTATAAAATCGAAATAATATGCGTGTGCACGTTTCATCTTAATTAATTTCGAGATGCGTCGGCGCATCCGCCACAAATTAAAATTATTAAATATATTTAAATCGACAAATCAATTGTAAGTCTTGTTTATAATTATAATAGTTATTTAAAGATTCCGAAAGAGTAATGCACAATTTTTACGTATTAGTTATTCCAGAATCGTACGAAGAGATGTGTATACATGACAATGGAATGCCGAAGGTAAAACTTTTATAATGGACATAATGGAGAAAAGTAATTGTAATTCGCTGCCTGTAATAAACATATACGGAATAAATTACCGGGTGTTTTTAGAAATTTTGTCCCTACGATCATAATAATTCTGAACAAACGGAATTAGTATCGTTTACAGTTTAGTTTAGAAAAATTTCACTTTTGCTGCAGAACATAAATTAACACTTGAAGCCGCTAACGAGACATTTCCGAGTCTATCAAGTGAAATTTTAGCTTCCTTATTGAGCCAATTGCCAATTGATTCGTTACACGCGATATTTATTAGGTGTACAATCTGTTGATATAGATGCGATTAGTTGTATAAAAAACGTGAGGTTTCGCCACTTACTACGCCGACTAATTTAAGCTTTTTAGCATCCAAACGTTTTAGCAAACACACGTTATTATGCAATGAAAACCGTTCCTGCTTATTGTAAATATTAATAAAACCGCCTGAAGGAATGTCACTCCATAAAAATTAGGTTCAGTCATTACAAAACACATAAAAGTAGTACTCGAACTTTTATCGTTTATATAATTTTAGGAGTAGTAAAAAACGAACTATAAAAACTAACTACGTTGCACAACAATCATTGCCTACTTTATATCATTTCGTTTGAATTATTGCTGCCTGATAAACAATTATTTTAGTTAACATAGATAAGCGACAAATCAATTGTAGTTCGTTAGCATAATTCATTGTGAGTGACTCATAAGTGAATAAATTTCCTTCGAATTTTACAAATTATCCTCAAGGATTAACTAAAGGTAATCTCTAAAGTCACATTTTAAACCTGACATTGTTTACATTGTTGATGGTTTATTTTTGCTAATCCCGCATTATTTTAAATTATACTTCAAAACATACTTTGATTCGGTGTTTATTGTTATATTACACCTTTGGACTTTGGGTACCTGTTTAATTTTAAATACTAAATATGTTTATTTATTTATTATTTAACACACTTTTATTCAAGAACAAAATTTCTTCAACTAGTTCAATCACTAGTTGACAGTTAATTATGTAAATGTTCGATTTGTTTATTTTTCACAAGTTTTGTTGATTAATTTTTATCAGTCGATAAATTAACTAATCAGTTTTATCTAAAATTAACTAAAAATTGTTATTTACCGATATAGTGTCATTCTTTCAATTTTATTCGATTTTATTAATTCAATTTTTTATGATTGAAAATAATTTTTTTACTTACTATACTATAAAAAATAGAAATTATTTTAATAATTTTCAAAATTTAAAAATGTAATAATTATAAAAAATTACCAAAATTAACATATTTTTTATTCATTTATTCTAGATCTGGAACATTTTTCATTTGAACATTTTTTAATTTGAGTAAAAATGTCACATTTTATAGTTTTTTGTCATAACTTTTAAAAAAGTGTGATTATCATATATTAATTGATTAAATAATAGCAACACCAGTAAAAGAACTGAAAATATCTTAGATAATAATCGGTTATTTAAATATGAAACGTCCCCATTCTAATAAGTCATACGCTTGTTTACATTGCATAATGATCAAATGAAATAAAGAAATAATTTACAAAAAAATATACATATTATATTACCTTCTTTAAAAACAGTCTCTCGTGTATATGCATCTTGCACATTTCAAGTCCTAATCCCATGCACTCGAATCCCCTTGGTTGGTCACTATAAACCACACATCCCATTTGGACACAACGTACTGATCCCGAATCGAGTCGGTGAGTCGGTTCGAAAACTTTCGTAACAGCACCAGGTGCTTGTTGCGATGAAGGCGCGCAACGACTGATTGCGTACCTGGGGGTCCATATCGTTCGCTTAAATCTCGACTTCAAACGAATAAATGCGAAGGCATCCGAAAGCCGACCGCGCCATGCCTCCGGGCGTTCAGCGGCTCGAGGGATTTGGACCGGGGCTGTCGACTAAAAACTGCGTCTCCAGTATAGCAAACCGTAGAATATACAAATTTATCTTGGTAACTCTGGTGGAAATGAGTAGGTATTTTGTAATATGCGAAGTAGATATAAATCTGTTTTGGAGTAGGTGCAGGGTTATTAATTTAGGTAACCTAAAATTAATTTCTAAAATAGATATGATAAACAATTTTATAATCTAATTACATTCATTAAATTATTTGAATGTATATGATTTTACATTTGTTACAGGACTTATAGTCATCTTCGAGTACATAACAAAAATTAAGTATTGTTTATGTCAACAAAGGAAGAATCTTCGTTAAATTGATGACACGGTTTATGAAGTTTTTTAAATAATAATAATAATTTTAATAAAGAGATATTGAACTGGAATACTTTTAAAACATTATCTACAAACTGTGATATTTTATAAATAAATTTGTCTTTATAATAGCAAGTGTTTTATTTTTCAAATTTTGAAACAAATTAGTTAATAATAATATCTTGTGAATTTTTCTCTATTATTTTGTTTATATCTTATTTATATCCACATATTATCAATTTTCAAATCTATCAAATTAATCAAAATTAATATTCTGTTTAAAAAACTATGCAATTATTTATGTCCACATTTTAAATTCGAACATTAAAATATAATATTAAAAATTACACACAGGCCTGTAAATATATGTGATACAAAAAACGTATATAAAATTAAAATATATGACTATTATTATCGTATATTCAGGATATATTAAATTAAAAAGTTAATTGATATTTGTTACCTGTTTTACAATTATCCAAAAATGTGGAACATTTTGGATTATGTTCTTTGTTTTTAACGGAAAATCGGAGCAGTTTAACCTTTTTAATTATGGATAGAAACATTCTTTATATTATGGATTGTACCATTAATCCATTACAATTAGCATTGTAATAAATATTTTATTTTATATACATAAAAAAAACTATGTCAACTAATAACTACTAACACACATGTTTCTTCATAGAATGTCACATGATTATAATAAATAAAATTTTAAACTTTAAGAGCGGCGTCTCCTTGTGTTAAATTCTCTATACAAACACCGTCGACGACTTGGAACAAATCTCAAAAACCTTGCAATCAATCTATTTCACATTTTGGGTGTGCATTAATAAGTGTTTGATCTATGACATGACATAGTTTTGAAGTCATAATATTCTTTAATAACAACAATACTGGTCAAACTTAGGTCATTTTCTACCATGTTTGTACAACAAATTCTAACCTAACCTAACCTAACCTAACCTAACCTAACCTAACCTAACCTAACCTAACCTAACCTAACCTAACCTAACCTAACCTAACCTAACCTAACCTAACCTAACCTAACCTAACCTAACCTAACCTAACACATACATCTGTGACATCGAGATTAATTTCTATTTATATTTGATTATGTACTAATGATTAATCAAAACTACTATTGTGTATCGTATTTATTATATTTGTTTATATGATAAAATGTGATTGGTTAACAATAAACTATATGACATAAATAAAAAGTTTAAACTGTATACATTATTGTATTTTTAATATATATTACTGTATTATACGAATTTTTGGGTGGTATTTAAACTTTTAAACAATATATCAAATATACTATTTGAATTATTTATTACATTAATTAATTTACAATATATTTCATGTATCTTGATGAACAAAAAAAAACAATATAAAATAAAGAATATAAAAAAATATTACTAAACCAATGAAAAATCAACATTACTTATTCCAAAATATTTTCAAAACATCTATGGCTTATGAGACTGTAATTTTTTAATTCAAAATAGTTTATTTTTATTGGAACATTTTATTTAGTGAATCCAACATCCAACCTCACTAAAATGTAAGATTCCTCCTTTTTAATACAATAGCAATTATATTTTATAATTTTGTATTTATATATATTGTTTCATTTTTGTTGTTATTTATAGAATTATTTTGTATTATGTTACATTTAAGTTGTTATTTATATGTATTTTACAATATATTTTGTTCAAAAACACATTTAATATTAATATTTTGTTTTGTTTAATATATTATTATTTTTGAATTTATCTGTTTATTTTAATTATACATTTAACTTTTAATACGAATACGATATGGTAAAAACTATCGTATGATAGTGTATAATTCTTAATTACCAACATATAATATGATAATTGAGTAAAATACCTTTAGAATAAATATTTTAGAATTAGGACAACAATTATTATACGAATTAAACAATAAGAACTGTAACTATAAAAAAGTTTTTGATATTAATATTCGATTCAAAATACATAACGTATATATATATATATATGAGATCTCAATTGCAGTCCCGTTCCACACAAAAAAAATTGCGCACGAACCCAATGTTTATTTGACTTTGTGTCGGCATAACACAAAGTGCGCTTCCGAAAAGGGATTTTTTAGTAATTGCCGCTCTTATAAAAAATGTTTTAAGTTGCGCATGTTTCACATCTTTTCTAATGCAATCGAAGAATATTTGGTCATTTCTTCACGAAAACTTGTTGGGTGTAGTTGTGTTCGCTATTTTTTTTAAAATGGATCGTATTATGGAAGTGATTCAGAGTAGAAGCAATTCTACTCTCTATTTTCATAGAGAGACGGGGCACGCGTATTACCGTCAGGTTTTTCCGGGTAATCTAGTGTATTTCTACTGTTGGAGGAAGACGTGCAATGCCAGGGGTGTTATTAAGAATGATTTAATTCTTAATAATGCCCATAATCACGTCGCTAATTTGGAGGTAATTGAAAATTTGAGATTCAAGCAAATTTTAAGGGACCGTGCCGCAAGAGAGCTTTTGCCACTTCACACCATTTATGTGGAGGAGGAGGCAAGGAACGTTGAAACTGCGAGACGTCTAGGAGGTTACGCGGGTGCCATTCATTTAATGATGAATCGGGCACGGACTGCCACAGTTCCAACAATCCCTAGCTCTCTAGAACAACTTGCTGAGTTCTTGCGAATGGAACGGTAAGTTATCTATATAAAATAATTTTTTTATGGTACGTTTTCTTTTCATATTCAATATATTCATATATTATTATAATTATATCTATTAATAAAATATGTATCCTTATATTAATATAATAATTTTTTGTCACCCATTTTGTTATTTTTTTATTTCATAACTTACTTTAGGAGAGAAATAATTAGGAATTTAATGAATATCTCGTAACATTTTTATTTATAATTTGATTTTAACAATAATTGTTTGATTATTTAAAAAAAATTAAACCAATTTATAACTATGGATGTTATTTAGTTTTAGTCGATTTGCGACGGAGGCCGGTCCACAAAGGAGGCCAGTATTTCGGGGGCTACTGGGGCAACCAGGAGCGTCCATGGTTGTATTTTGCTCTCCCACTGTTGTCGAGGAAATTCGACGATTGGGAGAAGTAAATCTGCACATGGACGGCACTTTTAGTGTTGTCCCACACATTGGGGATGCCCACCAACTATTCATCATTCACCTGAGGTACCGGAGGACGATATTCCCGATATTGTATGTATTAATGGAGAGGCGCGATAGGGCAGCATACAATATCATACTAAGGTACCTCAAGGAGGAGGTGTTTGAAAGAGAAATAGTTGTTGGTAGCATTATGGCCGACTATGAAAGGGCGCTGCGCTTGGCTATTATGGACACATATCCGGGGACGAGGATTGTGGGCTGTTGGTTCCACTATGCCAAGGCAGTGTACTTAAGAGGTCGGCAACTGGGGCTTGTTGGGCACCTCAATGTACCGAACAATATTGGACAAGGGGTACGTATGGCAATGGTACTACCCCTTCTTCCTCAAGATAATTTTGCGGCTGGTATTGAGGAAGTGGAGGCATGGATGAGGAATGGCGTCCAAGGACAGGAACAAATGATTACCGCATTTGTCACCTACCTAAGACGCCAGTGGACCAGGGCAAATGTGTCGGTATTTGGCGAAGAGATGAGGACAAATAATTCTGTGGAATCATTCCACAATTCCCTAGTTAGGATGATTGGGAGGAAACATCCTAACATTTGGGTATTTGTTACTCATCTTTTAAACATGGAGAACGCCAAGGCAAGCGACTTGGTGCGAATGACGCGGGGCCTCCAAGAGCCAAATACCCCCCGGGCACGCTACACACGACTAAATAGGAGGATAGGTATATAAACTCTCATCTCTTTTATCACAAAATATTAATATAATATTTTTTTTGCAGAAAACGCACAAAGATTATTACAGGAAGAACAGGACATAGGTTTATTCCTTCGCCGTCTAAGCCATCTCGTCGATGGCTTAGAATTGGTAATAAACCCGGATATTGCGATATATGATGATGGGGACATCGTACCCAATATTCAGGCGCCTGTTCCTCCTGTAATACCGCAAATGGCAGGCGTAAGACTAGAAGAAGAGGTGAATGGTGAAGCAACTGCAGTCGCTGTTGCACATGTTCCTGAGGTGGCTCCGGAGGTTTTGAGGCTGGAACCACCACCTCTTCACTATTTTGCGCCTGTCAAACCACCACCCTTGGAAAGTTTTCCACCCGTGGTGGCTGTTGCGCGTGCTCCTGAGGTGGCCCAGGTGGTTTTGCAGGTGGAACCACCACCACCTCTTCACTATTTTGCAGCAAAGTCTCCTCCACCGTAAGGTAATTTATCTTCTTAGATACATCATGAATATGAAAGTCCCTAAACTAAAATGTATTTCAACCATTACCCCATCCTCAATTTAATATGAATATATATTTCAGCCCCTGTTGTCGTCCAGGATAGACGTCTGGCATTGCGACAGAGTCGAAAGTCCTCCAACCGTAAGGTAACTAATATATTTAAGATATTTGTTAAAAAGTCTAATCTGTTTATATATTTTAGTCCTCGTTGTCCTCCAGCATAGAATTCTGGCATTGCGACAGAGTCGAAAGTCCTCCAACCATAAGGTAATTAATATATTTAAGATATTTGTTAAAAAGTCTAATCTGTTTATATATTTTAGTCCTCGTTGTCCTCCAGCATAGAATTCTGGCATTGCGACAGAGTCGAAAGTCCTCCAACCATAAGGTAATTAATATATTTAAGATATTTGTTAAAAAGTCTAATCTGTTTATATATTTTAGTCCTCGTTGTCCTCCAGGATAGAATTCTGGCATTGCGACAGAGTCGAAAGTCCTCCAACCGTAAGGTAACTAATATATTTAAGATATTTGTTAAAAAGTCTAATCTGTTTATATATTTTAGTCCTCGTTGTCCTCCAGCATAGAATTCTGGATTTGCGACAGCACCGAAAGTCCTCCAACCGTAATGTAATTAATATATTTAAGATGCTTGTTGAAAAGTCTAATCGGACTATATATTTCAGCACCTGTTGTCGTCCAGGATGGAATTCTGGCATTGCGACAGCACCGAAAGTCCTCCAACCCTAAGGTAACTAATATATTTAAGATATTTGTTAAAAAGTCTAATCTGTTTATATATTTTAGTCCTCGTTGTCGTCCAGCATAGAATTCTGGCATTGCGACAGAGTCGAAAGTCCTCCAACCGTAAGGTAACTAATATATTTAAGATATTTGTTAAAAAGTCTAATCTGTTTATATATTTTAGTCCTCGTTGTCCTCCAGGATGGAATTCTGGATTTGCGACAGCACCGAAAGTCCTCCAACCGTAATGTAATTAATATATTTAAGATGCTTGTTGAAAAGTCTAATCGGACTATATATTTCAGCACCTGTTGTCGTCCAGGATGGAATTCTGGCATTGCGACAGCACCGAAAGTCCTCCAACCGTAAGGTAACTAATATATTTAAGATATTTGTTAAAAAGTCTAATCTGTTTATATATTTTAGTCCTCGTTGTCCTCCAGGATAGAATTCTGGATTTGCGACAGCACCGAAAGTCCTCCAACCGTAATGTAATTAATATATTTAAGATGCTTGTTGAAAAGTCTAATCGGACTATATATTTCAGCACCTGTTGTCGTCCAGGATGGAATTCTGGCATTGCGACAGCACCGAAAGTCCTCCAACCGCAAGGTAATTAATATATTTAAATACTTTGTTAAAATGAATATGTATTTGTATATATGTTTTTTAGTCCCGATTTTCCACCACCATCACATTTTACTGTGATGAATATAAATCTGTGTTCCTTTGTTCAACTTAAGGTAATTTAAATTAACAAAACATTGTTGAAAAATCTATGTTGAATATGTATTTTAGTACCGGTTTTCCTCCATTCATCTTCATACTGTGACAAGAAGTTCAATCAGAGGCAATTAAAATTATAATCACACATATTTTTAAAATTTTAAGTTTAAAGCTAAATGTGTGTTTAATTACGAGGCAAGATCAATAAGGTAAATAATTATATAAAAGATGGTAAAATGTCTATTTTGAACAAGCATTTCAGCTCCATATAATAGAGGTAATATGTATATTTAAATATAGTTATATATTATATATAATATATTCATATTTTAGCCGTTACAATATGATATTTTATTTTGCAAAGTTGTGGTTGTTGTGCAGATAACAGTAAATGCTTCAGATTATTATTATTGATGGAATATTTCACGTTAATTATACCCCAATATAAGGTAAAAATGATTTAAAAAAGAACTATTCAATGTTAAATTATCTTTAATTTCAGATTATCCACCAATGTGATATTACATGAACTTAATCTAATGGTTTTAGATTTATTTCCTTATGATGATTTATTTAGTTTATTAAATTAACTTACTAATAGGATTGTATAACAATCTGTTGCTAATTACTTTATTAATTGTTGTTGCTTACAAATGTTAAGTAAAATTGTTACATTAGTACAAATGGTCTTTTACTTTTAATCCCACCCAAAAAAGTTTCAAATTACATACATTCTTCATTAACATGTTCGTTATATAAGTACATAACTGTACATCTAATCTAATCCATTAATGTACTACAAATAAGTTTCCAACTATTTTTGACTTATGTTATATTAAGATTTAAACCCTGTGATAAATTATCATTTATATGTTGTTATATTATTCATTGACAACTATTGTCAAACAGTTTGTTTAAAGTAGTACTTACAATCCCTTAAATATATACCGTCGAAATTAATCTCTATTTATATTTGTTTATTAAATTTAGGTTAAGTTGCATTACAAATGATTTCAGAACTACTATTGACTAGAATCCACATGTTTAACAGTTGGCAACACTTAATTACTAGCAACCGGGCTCCCGAAATATAAACCTTAAATAACGGGGCGCTCTACCTTTCGCGCGTTAATTTTGAATGGGAACACGAGAACTTCGGGCGCGTACGGGTACACTTCGCCTTTACTCGGATGATACTTTATTCGAATGATATGACACCTCGGGGTCGACGTTTCACGAACTGATTCGATTCTGTTCCTTTCTTTGTCGGTTTTTGAGGAGTGAAATTTTTAAGGAACTAGCAAGGGGGTTTATGTTATGTTTATGTTGGATTTCGCATTGAAAAGCACATCATTTGAATTTGACACGTTGATAATTTAGATTATACTTGACCAATCAATCCTTAACGGTACCATTAATATTAAATTCTGTCAATATATGATTATTAATGGAAAATAAAACGGGAAAACACAGATTTTTAGTGATTATTATAATCTTAGTTTATTACCTGGAATTGTAAGTAAGAGTACCAACCAAGAATTGGAAGCAGTCTTGGTACGTGCCTTCGCTAATGGCGACTTCCTTATCACCTTCCTAAATTTCTCGAAGTCAATCAGTCAAACTTTGGGCGCCTTTCTGACAATTCGTGCATAAAAATTCTAATCCGAATATACCTGACCAACCAGGAAGTTCCTGTCCATTGTCCGACCGGATACGCAGTTATCTACGGGGTGTCGCCGGATTTTACGTGGGTTAGAAGTACCGGGAATATCTCCCATTTCGATATTTATGAAGGCATTGTAGCTTAAATGGAACCAAGTTGCACGCGAAGTTATAGCATGGCATTAGGTTAAATTATCCACAAATGAATTATAGTTAATGCCCGGGTACTCTATTCAGCTTTCTATGGGCTCATGATTTCCAGGATTAAAAAGATAAATATAGTTGTTATGAATGGTGCGCGGCCGTACATGAAAAATTTACATGCGTATATGGCCGTTTTGCATGGCATAAATTACTGTCCTCCATTCGAACGGAGGAATCTATACCCTGTGACTGAATGGTTTGTCGTTGCTAATGAATCTTGTATAACATGAACAGGGTTGGATTCCAACACATTCCAACGCATCTTCCAATCTTCCAACTTGTCCAAAAGGAGAAGTAACCTTCGCTGTGTTCCCCAATCAATTACAACAATCCAGACGATTAATTACCAGCGAAGAAATGAGCGATAACCAGATGAAAATAAATGGTTTAAAATGTCGTTGAAAGATAAAAAGTTTTCGTTAACTTATGTCGCAATACTTGACATATACAAATATACGAAGAACATAGTGAAAGTGCTTTACGATCTTTTTGATCGTTTCCGATTTTGTTGCTCATCGGATCTAAGGCATGAATCGATTGTCAGCAATTTCTGGCATCCAATTTGCGAACGTCCAGTGAAATTAGTCACCGATGAATTGGAATTGAATTATGTAAAATGATTTATTCATTTCGGAAGCATTTTAATTCTAATACGAGTCGATTTCCTTTCTTTACAAGATATTATGCATGACGTTTTTACGAGTTATGTAAAGGATGAGACTTTTAGCACTTTCCTGGGTTGATTAAGTAATTTTTTTTTTGCACTATGTCAACAAACATGTTAATTTATTCTTGACTTTCTACAAGGTGACTGACTATTCATGAGAAAATTACACACTAATATTACAATTACAGAAGTGATACAAGAAATTACACGTGTCGTCTAATTGTGACTGTGTGTGTAGTAGATACAGTGACACACGCAGTAAAATTTAAAAGTAATTTAAAAATTGAGATAAAGCAGGAATTTGATGTCTGTAATAAAGTGCGCCCTTTGTTGTCGTGTTCGTAATGACGGAAGAATTTAAAGTGGCCGAAACGTTCCGGCTGCGCATAAACCATAACTTTTGTGCGAAGGGAAGATATGCGTGGAGAATGTCCAGACGTAGGAGTCGACCAGACACATATTAAGTTCAACAACTCGCTGCGCGACCGCGAAAATGCAAAACATTCAAAACTACAAGAACGAAAACCGTCCACTAACAGTAATTGTACAAGAATCTTAATAGGCTTGGATTTTAATAGTCGGCGAATATTGCGGGCATTATACATGCAAATAAACAACCGGCGAGAGAGCGCAACCACGGACAATTTTTTCCAATCCATTCACCACGTGAAGTACATACCAGGAAGGAATCAATTAGCGGCGATATTATACGGCGAACCCAATAGTTAAACGGTTACTGAAATTTTATTGCCAGACATTCCCGGCTACTTCTACAATGTTCGGTTTTAGATAACCATCTAGAACTTCTCACGATCCTTCTTCTCCCAAAATGTCGTCAGGAATTCGTGCAATATTTAGTTTTCTATTCCGAGATGATAACCAATGTCTGGATAAATTTTATTGTTCATTTTATTTTGCATTTTTTACCATCACATTTACGACATCACATCTTATTTACACGCAAAGATTTTAAATAAAGTAAATATGAATGAAAATATACTCATTCCATGGATTTTATAAATTTTCAAGTTTATACATTTAGACACAGATGGAATATGGTAATATGTTATGTCTAAATATGTATTTAAAAATGTATAATAAGTTTATAGATATAAACATTTTACAGATTTTATAAAATAAACTGTTGTAATTTTTCTCCAATCAATTTATTTGAGTATGGATGAACAAATAAATACTTAAGCTTCAAAATGGAAATCATTTTTTACTTTTTGGTTTTAGATTAAGATCAAAACATTATGGCGTTCCAAAAAGCCACCCCAAAAAGTATTAAAATACCAAGAACCTAAAACTATCTCTTACATAGATAAACCGAGATGCAGTTTTTTACCCAAATACGGATTAAAACTAACTATCATGTTTCCGCTACAACATCTATCAAATTTCTATGCCGACTCGAAAAAATCTCTGCAGTTTATCTAACATTATTAGATGGGCATTTGGGATGCTAAGTCAAATAATAAGATTTGGTTTTATCGTCGCCAGATAGTTTTAATGGTGCTATTAAATTGTGGTTAAATGGCCGGACTGGTCGGATTAAATGCGATAGTGGAAAGTGTCACGATGACACTATATCGCTTTTCCGACCAACGGTTCTTTCAAAATTTTTTGGTGTAAACATTGGAAAGAACTGGAATTTCGGGGAATCATTGTGTAATTTGATTGAGTGGAATATTATTAAAATGTAAAGAGCGACGTGACTTTTTAAACGGAGACAAACATTATTATGCTGGTTGAATAACTGAGTAGTCGGGGTGGAATTTGATATTGTAATTCAAAATGGGAGTCATTTAAAGATCTAAACAAGCGAGACGAGATTTTTTGAATTATTAATAATGTAAATTTTAAAGTATTGTTAATGTGCTTATCTAACTAATTACGTTGTTAATAAAAATAAAACCTTTTGGTTAAGTTAGTTAAAGACGAATAAAAGTGCACATTTTTTGCAACAAAGACACCAAAAAATAATGGCATTGTTTAAAGCAGTAGACAACAATCATCCTATAAATATTTTATGTACAATTTATTAGTCACAAACAAACGAACCATGTTGCTTTACCCATTTTTTTGTTCAGAAGAAGAAATTGTACGTCATTTGTATTGAATTCCTATAAAAAATTATGAAATTTGGACAACAAACTAGTAGTGTTACTAGTATTTAAAAATTATAATGTATATCTTATAAATAATTTGCAGATTACGGATTTATGGATTTCATAAATTTTATACTTTGTGATATTTATTAGTGAATTTAAAAAAAATTCAGAAAGTAATACCTAAACAATTGATATTACTTTTTTACGTTTTATGACTATTATTGTAACTATATCAATAA